>NC_091353.1:23839655-24115658 GCF_038502225.1 Cherax quadricarinatus
AAATAATTTTTTTTTCGAATATTTGGCAACATAGACTGACAGTTTCAGAGAGGGGCCTGAAACAGTCAAAGGGTTAAAAAATGTTTATTACTATTGTTCAATAATATGTATATATATGTTCAGTAGACTTCAGGATGTACATGTTTATAGAGGGGCCACAGATATGTCAGATCACTTATTATTTGTAGCTACACTGAGAGTAAAAGGTAGATGGGATACAAGGAGAATAGAAGCATCAGGGAAGAGAGAGGTGAAGGTTTATGAACTAAAATAGGAGGCAGTTAGGGTAAGATATAAACAGCTATTGGAGGATAGATGGGCTAATGAGAGCATAGACAATGGGGTCGAAGAGGTATGGGGTAGGTTTAAAAATGTAGTGTTAGAGTGTTCAGCAGAAGTTTGTGGTTACAGGAAAGTGGGTGCGGGAGGGAAGAGGAGCGATTGGTGGAATGATGATGTAAAGAGAGTAGTAAGGGAGAAAAAGTTAGCATATGAGAAGTTTTTACAAAGTAGAAGTGATGCAAGGAGGGAAGAGTATATGGAGAAAAAGAGAGAGGTTAAGAGAGTGGTGAAGCAATGTAAAAAGAGAGCAAATGAGAGAGTGGGTGAGATGTTACCAACAAATTTTGTTGAAAATAAGAAAAAGTTTTGGAGTGAGATTAACAAGTTAAGGAAGCCTAGAGAACAAATGAATTTGTCAGTTAAAAATAGGAGAGGAGAGTTATTAAATGGAGAGTTAGAGGTATTGGGAAGATGGAGGGAATATTTTGAGGAATTGTTAAATGGTGATGAAGATAGAGAAGCAGTGATTTCATGTATAGGGCAAGGAGGAATAACATCTTGTAGGAGTGAGGAAGAGCCAGTTGTGAGTGTGGGGGAAGTTCGTGAGGCAGTAGGTAAAATGAAAGGGGGTAAGGCAGCCGGGATTGATGGGATAAAGATAGAAATGTTAAAAGCAGGTGGGGATATAGTTTTGGAGTGATTGGTGCAATTATTTAATAAATGTATGGAAGAGGGTAAGGTACCTAGGGATTGGCAGAGAGCATGCATAGTTCCTTTGTATAAAGGCAAAGGGGACAAAAGAGAGTGCAAAAATTATATTGGGATAAGTCTGTTGAGTATATCGAGTAAAGTGTATGGTAGAGTTATTATTGAAAGAATTAAGAGTAAGACGGAGAATAGGATAGCAGATGAACAAGGAGGCTTTAGGAAAGGTAGGGGGTGTGTGGACCAGGTGTTTACAGTGAAACATATAAGTGAACAGTATTTAGATAAGGCTAAAGAGGTTTTTGTGGCATTATGGATTTGGAAAAGGCATATGACAGGGTGGATAGGGGGGCAATGTGGCAGATGTTGCAGGTGTATGGTGTAGGAGGTAGGTTACTGAAAGCAGTGAAGAGTTTTTACGAGGATAGTGAGGCTCAAGTTAGAGTATGTAGGAAAGAGGGAAATTATTTCCCAGTAAAAGTAGGCCTTAGACAAGGATGTGTGATGTCACCATGGTTGTTTAATATATTTATAGATGGGGTTGTAAGAGAAGTAAATGCGAGGGTCTTGGCAAGAGGCGTGGAGTTAAAAGATGAAGAATCACACACAAAGTGGGAGTTGTCACAGTTGCTCTTTGCTGATGACACTGTGCTCTTGGAAGATTCTGAAGAGAAGTTGCAGAGGTTGGTGGATGAATTTGGTAGGGTGTGCAAAAGAAGGAAATTAAAAGTGAATACAGGAAAGAGTAAGGTTATGAGGATAACAAAAAGATTAGGTGATGAAAGATTGGATATCAGATTGGAGGGAGAGAGTATGGAGGAGGTGAATGTATTCAGATATTTGGGAGTGGACGTGTCAGCAGATGGGTCTATGAAAGATGAGGTGAATCATGGAATTGATGAGGGGAAAAGGGTGAGTGGTGCACTTAGGAGTCTGGAGTTTACCTGAAGTTTACCTGGAGAGAGTTCTGGGGGTCAACGCCCCCGCGGCCTGGTCTGTGACCAGGCCTCCTGGTGGATCAGAGCCTGATCAACCAGGCTGTTGCTGCTGGCTGCATGCAAACCAACGTACGAGCCACAGCCCGGCTGGTCAGGAACCGACTTTAGGTGCTTGTCCAGTGCCAGCTTGAAGACTGCCAGGGGTCTGTTGGTAATCCCCCTTATGTATGCTGGGAGGCAGTTGAACAGTCTCGGGCCCCTGACACTTATTGTATGGTCTCTTAACGTGCTAGTGACACCCCTGCTTTTCATTGGGGGGATGTTGCATCGTCTGCCAAGTCTTTTGCTTTCGTAGTGAGTGATTTTCGTGTGCAAGTTCGGTACTAGTCCCTCTAGGATTTTCCAGGTGTATATAATCATGTATCTCTCCCGCCTGCATTCCAGGGAATACAGTTTTAGGAACCTCAAGCGCTCCCAGTAATTGAGGTGTTTTATCTCCGTTATGCGCGCCGTGAAGGTTCTCTGTACATTTTCTAGGTCAGCAATTTCACCTGCCTTGAAAGGTGCTGTTAGTGTGCAGCAATATTCCAGCCTAGATAGAACAAGTGACCTGAAGAGTGTCATCATGGGCTTGGCCTCCCTAGTTTTGAAGGTTCTCATTATCCATCCTGTCATTTTTCTAGCAGATGCGATTGATACAATGTTATGGTCCTTGAAGGTGAGATCCTCCGACATGATCACTCCCAGGTCTTTGACGTTGGTGTTTCGCTCTATTTTGTGGCCAGAATTTGTTTTGTACTCTGATGAAGATTTAATTTCCTCATGTTTACCATATCTGAGTAATTGAAATTTCTCATCGTTGAACTTCATATTGTTTTCTGCAGCCCACTGAAAGATTCGGTTGATGTCCGCCTGGAGCCTTGCAGTGTCTGCAATGGAAGACACTGTCATGCAGATTCGGGTGTCATCTGCAAAGGAAGACACGGTGCTGTGGCTGACATCCTTGTCTATGTCGGATATGAGGATGAGGAACAAGATGGGAGCGAGTACTGTGCCTTGTGGAACAGAGCTTTTCACCGTAGCTGCCTCGGACTTTACTCTGTTGACGACTACTCTCTGTGTTCTGTTAGTGAGGAAATTATAGATCCATCGACCGACTTTTCCTGTTATTCCTTTAGCACGCATTTTGTGCGCTATTACGCCATGGTCACACTTGTCGAAGGCTTTTGCAAAGTTTGTATATATTACATCTGCATTCTTTTTATCTTCTAGTGCATTTAGGACCTTGTCGTAGTGATCCAATAGTTGAGACAGACAGGAGCGACCTGCTCTAAACCCATGTTGCCCTGGGTTGTGTAACTGATGGGTTTCTAGATGGGTGGTGATCTTGCTTCTTAGGACCCTTTCAAAGATTTTTATGATATGGGATGTTAGTGCTATCGGTCTGTAGTTCTTTGCTGTTGCTTTACTGCCCCCTTTGTGGAGTGGGGCTATGTCTGTTGTTTTTAGTAACTGTGGGACGACCCCTGTGTCCATGCTCCCTCTCCATAGGATGGAAAAGGCTCGTGATAGGGGCTTCTTGCAGTTCTTGATGAACACGGAGTTCCATGAGTCTGGCCCTGGGGCAGAGTGCATGGGCATGTCATTTATCACCTGTTCGAAGTCATTTGGCGTCAGGATAACATCGGATAGGCTTGTGTTAACCAAATTTTGTGGCTCTCTCATAAAAAATTCATTTTGATCTTCGACTCTCAGTCTGGTTAGCGGCTTGCTAAAAACTGAGTCATATTGGGACTTGAGTAGCTCACTCATTTCCTTGCTGTCATCTGTGTAGGACCCATCTTGTTTAAGTAGGGGCCCAATACTGGATGTTGTTCTCGACTTTTTTTGGCATAGGAGAAGAAATACTTTGGGTTTCTTTCGATTTCATTTATGGCTTTTAGTTCTTCCCGCGATTCCTGACTCCTATAAGATTCCTTTAGCTTGAGTTCGATGCTTGCTATTTCTCTGACCAGTGTCTCCCTACGCATTTCAGAAATATTGACCTCTTTTAGCCGCTCTGTTATTCTTTTCCGTCGCCTGTAAAGGGAGCGCCTGTCTCTTTCTATTTTACATCTACTCCTCCTTTTTCTTAGAGGAATAAGCCTTGTGCAAACATCGAGTGCCACCGAGTTAATCTGTTCTAGGCATAAGTTGGGGTCTGTGTTGCTTAGTATATCTTCCCAGCTTATATCGGTTAGGACTTGGTTTACTTGGTCCCGCTTTATGTTTTTGTTATTGAAGTTGAATTTGGTGAATGCTCCCTCGTGACTAGTCTCATTATGTCTGTCTGGGGCTCCACGCATACATGTCTGAACCTCAATTATGTTGTGATCTGAGTATATTGTTTTTGATATGGTGACATTTCTTATCAGATCATCATTGTTAGTGAAGATGAGGTCTAGTGTATTCTCCAGTCTAGTAGGCTCTATTATTTGCTGGTTTAAATTGAATTTTGTGCAGAGATTTAAAGGCTCGTGTGAGTGTGAGTTTTCATCAGAGCTGCCTCCTGGTGTTATTACTGCAACAATATTATTTGCTATATTCCTCCATTTTAGGTGCCTTAAGTTGAAATCCCCCAGGAGCAAGATGTTGGGTGCAGGAGCTGGAAGATTTTCCAGACAGTGGTCAATTTTTAACAGCTGTTCCTGGAATTGCTGGTATGTTGCATCCGGAGGCTTGTAGACTGCCACAATGACTAGGTTTTGGTTCTCGACCTTTACTGCTAAAACTTCCACTACATCATTTGAGGCATTTAGCAGTTCTGTGCAAACAAGTGACTCTGCAATGTACAGGCCAACCCCCCCCTTTTGCCTGTTCACTCTGTCACATCTGTATAGGTTGTAACCTGGGATCCATATTTCGTTGTCCAAGTGATCCTTTATGTGGGTCTCAGTGAAAGCCGCGAAGATTGCCTTTGCCTCTGCAAGCAGTCCACGGATGAAAGGTATTTTGTTGTTTGTTGCTGGCTTTAGACCCTGTATATTTGCAAAGAAGAATGTCATCGGACTGGTGGTATTGTTGGTACTGGGGGGGGGGATTTTTTTTCCGGCATTAGTATCTGTATCTGTTGGTTTGGAGTGGAGGCCATCGACTGTGGTTCCACTCCAGGAATGACTGGATTTGGTGTACAATTTCTGCCATTTCCTGCCAGTTTTTTTTCCTTCCTGGTACTAAAAAACCTCTCCCTCTTGAGTGGCTGTGGCTACCCAGGTTTTCCCATGGCCTGGATGTTTTGTATCTTTTTGTACCCTTTAGATGGTGTGCCTGGCAATTTAAGTTATAGCACAGTCTTTCCTGTACCGAAGAGGTACACATTTCAGGGTGAAAAAGCTTACAGGAAATGAGTTTGCATTTTCCTGTTGTCATATGGGCATGGCATTTTCTAGGGTGGTCATAGTTGCACGTCCTGTCTGTTTTTCCAGATTTCCCATGTCTGCAGATACCAAGTGCATAGTATGTGCACAGGCTTGGTTTCCGTTTGCCTTGGATTTCTGTGACTGTATTCCCTGTTGGTGCATGTTTCCCTGTCTTATTCCTATCTTCCCTAGCACCAACAATGGAGCTCCCACCAGTTGTTTTTGGTAATATATCCTCACTATAGCTATTGGAGTCCTCTTGTTTGCTATTTCCTGTGGTATTTCTAGTTTGCAATATTGGTTTTATCTTATCTTTGACTACACTTGTTTCCCCACTATGGCTCCTGTCTGTGGAGACAAAGAACTTTGTCCTTTGAGGCAAAGAGGGGAATGTATGAGAGTATAGTTTTACCAATGCTCTTATATGGGTGTGAAGCATAGGTGATGAATGTTGCAGCGAGGAGAAAGCTGGAGGCAGTGTAGATGTCATGTCTGAGGGCAATGTGTGGTGTGAATATAATGCAGAGAATTCGTAGTTTGGAAGTTAGGAGGAGGTGCGGGATTACCAAAACTGTTGTCCAGAGGGCTGAGGATGGGTTATTGAGGTGGTTCGGACATGTAGAGAGAATGGAGCGAAACGGAATGACTTCAAGAGTGTATCAGTCTAGTGGAAGGAAGGCGGGGTAGGGGTCGGCCTAGGAAAGGTTGGAGGGAGGGGGTGAAGGAGGTTTTGTGTGCGAGGGGCTTGGACTTCCAGCAGGCATGCGTGAACGTGTTTGATAGGAGTAAATGGAGACAAATGGTTTTTAATTCTTGACGTGCTGTTGGAGTGTGAGCAAAGCAACATTTATGAAGGGGTTCAGGGAAACCGGCAGGCCGGACTTGAGTCTGGAGATGGGAAGTACAGTGCCTGCACTCTGAAGGAGGGGTGTTAATGTTGCAGTTTAAAAACTGTAGTGTAAAGCACCCTTTTGGCAAAACAGTGATGGAGTGAATGATGGTGAAAGGTTTTCTTTTTCGGGCCACCCTGCCTTGGTGGGAATCGGCCAGTTTGTTAATAATAATAATAATGTTCAGTCAATGGATACATTCCTAGTACTGCTGCAGCTTGTGGAATTCTTGGAAACATGGGTGTATGCACAATGGTGTTTTGCACTTCTCACTCATAAAACGAGTGTCTCTGCATTTTTGTGGGCGTTGTGGGGTATGTGCACAGACATAACTCCTCTTCTGACCATTTTTCTTGAAAGTAGTAGGAGGCAGTGGTATGGGGTAGTGATCACCAGGCCTCAGACGAGAGGGCATGTGTTGGTAATTTCGTGGGCACTGGTCTGTTTGCAGGCTTTGCTCCTTGGTACTTGAATATTATTTGTCTGATGACTGACAAACAAAATTCAGGATATTTGGGTTTGTTTTTGATCTTCAACTTATACATATTATAAGCATTCAGCATGGAAATGTCAAGAAGATGGAAAAAGAATTTTATGTACCACTTATAACTCTTGCAAACACAATCAGCAAACCCAATCTGCATGTCACATTTGTCCACAAAGCACATACTGAGGTTGCAGTCCATCACAGCTGCAGGTCTTACAATTGGTTCATTGGTCTTTCTATTCTGCTTGCCAGTGTCTACCATTTCGTATCGGTGAACTGATGTTAACATTGTGACATCACGTTTTTCATGCCACCAAAATTCCATGATATCACCTGAACTTCACCTCTACGAGTGCCTGCGTCGAACCTAGGCATATGTTTATGATTTCCACGCACTGAGCCACACACGTCTGTCATGTTCACTCACAAGAAATCACTTAGTGAGTGGCTTGTGTACCAGTTATCAGTACACAGTATATAAAATATGCCCCTTACCAAGATATGGTTCCATCATTGTTCTAACCACATCACCAGAGATACCCAGTAATTTCCTGGTATCTTGCAATATACAGTGGACCCCCGCCTTACGATATTAATCCGTTCCTGAGAGCTCATCGTATGCCGAAATTATCGTTAGCCGGATTAATTTTCCCCATAACAAATAATGGAAATCCAATTAATCCATTCCTGACACCCCAAAGTATGAAAAAAAAAAAATTTTACCACATGAAATATTAATTTTAATACACACAAACTGAAGAAGACATGCACAATTACTACTCTACTAAGAATAGAATACATGACACTTACCTTTATTGAAGATCTGGTGATGATTAATGGGATGGGAGGAGGGGAGAGAGTGGAAGTTATTGTTTAGAAGGGGAATCCCCTTCCATACTATATTATGTTTGGTAGCAGACCAGGAGATGCACAAATTAACATTAAGATCGACAACACTCTAATAACCAGACATAATGAGGGCAAATTCCTAGGCCTATAACTTGACAACAACCTGAATTTCAGCACCCATATCCAACACATAACCAAAAAAGTATCCAAAACAGTTGGGATCCTCTCCAAGATACGATACTACGTGCCACAAAATGCCCTTCTCACACTATACCACTCACTTATTTATCCATACCTCACCTATGCTATTTGTGCTTGGGGATCAACTGCAGCAACACACCTAAAGCCAATAATAACCCAACAAAAAGCTCCAGTTTACCTGGAGTTTACCTGGAGAAAGTTCCGGGGGTCAACGCCCCCGCGGCCCGGTCTGTGACCAGGCCTACTGGTGGATCAAAGCCTGATCAACCAGGCTGTTGCTGCTGGCTGCACGCAAACCAACATACGAGCCACAGCCCGGCTGATCAGGAACTGACTTTAGGTGCTTGTCCAGTGCCAGCTTGAAGACTGCCAGGAGTCTGTTGGTAATCCCCCTTATGTGTGCTGGGAGGCAGTTGAACAGTCTCGGGCCCCTGACACTTATTGTATGGTCTCTTAACGTGCTAGTGACACCCCTGCTTTTCATTGGGGGGATGGTGCATCGTCTGCCAAGTCTTTTGCTTTTGTAGTGAGTGATTTTCGTGTGCAAGTTCGGTACTAGTCCCTCTAGGATTTTCCAGGTGTATATAATCATGTATCTCTCCCTCCTGCGTTCCAAGGAATACAGGTTTAGGAACCTCAAGCACTCCCAGTAATTGAGGTGTTTTATCTCCGTTATGCGCGCCGTGAAAGTTCTCTGTACATTTTCTAGGTCGGCAATTTCACCTGCCTTGAAAGGTGCTGTTAGTGTGCAGCAATATTCCAGCCTAGATATAACAAGTGACCTGAAGAGTGTCATCATGGGCTTGGCCTCCCTAGTTTTGAAGGTTCCCATTATCCATCCTGTCATTTTTCTAGCAGATGCAATTGATACAATGTTATGGTCCTTGAAGGTGAGGTCCTTGAAGGTGAAATCCCATCCCTGGCAACACACCCCCCCACTCTTCATAGATCTAAACTTACTCCCTGTTCAGTACATCCACACTTACTACTGTGCAATCTACATCTACAGGACCTTAAACTCCAATATCAACCTTGACCTAAAACGCTTTCTTGATAGTTGTGACAGAACCCACAGGCATAACACCAGACACAAACATCTCTACGACATTCCCCATGTCCGACTAAACCTTTACAAAAATTCAATGTATGTCAAAGGCCCTAAAATCTGGAACACCCTACCTGAGAACTCTAGAACTGCAGACACATTCATCACCTTCAAAACTACCATTAGAAAACATCTTATCTCCCTGATAAACCCCATCAACTAACTACACAAATACCACCTGGTGGTTCAAACTTACACTCACTCACCCATTTGACCATAAACAGAAATATTAATCTCAATCTTAAAATAATGAATCCTATGATACTCCAATACTGAAACTACGTACTGTGCCAAAACAAAAGCATTCACATTGCTAAACTCACAAACTAGTATTTAGTCACTTAGCCATAATACCAACTTACCTCATAATTTGTAATATTTTAAAATAAAGAATTAAACTAAGTCTGCCCGAAATGCCTAGCCATGCTAGGCATTCTAGTGGTACACTCTGTAATCATTATTTAACCCTTTGACTGTCGCGGTCGTATATATACGTCATAGGAGATACCGTGTTTGACGTATCTATACGCATAAATTCTAGCGGCTTCAAATCAAGCAGGAGAAAGCTGGTAGGCCCACATATGAGAGAATGGATCTCCATGGTCAGTGTGCACCATATAAAAAAAATCGGGGAGCCAGTGGTGAATTGTGGGAATACTATTTCAGTCGTCCTTTTTCAGCATGTCTAGCGGTAAGAAATATATGACTCCCCAGCAAATCTGGGACTCTTCTCTTCCCAAGTGATGCTCTAACACAGATGGAAGTCTCATTGAAGGTCAATTTCATGATTTCGAGGAGTTTGAGACCAAAAGCAATGGAGGAGGAGGAAGAAGAGGAGGAGGAGGAAGAAGAGGAGGAGGAAGGAAGGAGGAAGAGGAAGGAAGGAGGAAGAGGAAGGAAGGAGGAGGAAGGAGGGAGGAGGAGGAAGGAGGGAGGAGGAGGGAGGGAGGAGGAGGAAGGAGAGAGGAGGAGGAGGGAGGGAGGAGGCAGAAGGAGGGAGGTGGAGGGAGGAGGAGGAAGGAGGGAGGAGGAGGAAGGAGGAGGAGGAGGAAGAAGAAGAAGAAGAAGAAGGGGAAGAGGAGGAAGAATAGGAAGAAGAGGAATAATAATAATAATAATAATATCTAATAATAATAATATGTAATAATATGTTCCCTTGAGGCATGAAAAGAGTTCACCCCATGACAGTGACAAGATAAGGGGAGATAACATCTGATAAGAGCTGACCTTTGATGAGCGTAAACGAGGGTGGAGGGAGGGGGGCAGCTGTCTATCTGTCAAGAGCCAGGAGGAGGAGGAGGAGGAGAACGAGAAAGAGGAGGAGGAGAAGGAGAAGAAGGAGGAGAAGGAGGAGGAGGAGAAGGAGGAGGAGAAGGAGAAGGAGGAGGAGAAGAAGGAGGAGAAGAAGGAGAAGGAGGAGGAGAAGAAGGAGAAGGAGGAGGAGAAGGAGAAGGAGGAGGAGAAGGAGAAGAAGGAGGAGGAGAAGGAGGAGGAGGAGGAGGAGGAGAAGAAGGAGGAGGAGAAGGAGAAGTAGGAGGAGAAGGAGGAGGAGAAGGAGAAGGAGAAGGAGGAGGAAGAGGAGAAGGAGGAGGAGGAGGAGAAGATGACGACGAACAAACATTTGTCTGTCTATCTATTTGTCTGTCTGCCAAGCTCCCTGTCTATCTGTCTAGCTCTGTCTCAGAGAGAGCCACAAGACTGTGTCATGATCACGTTTACTCACATCTTCAAGCAGAGTATAGCACTTTGTCTGGATTTTTTGGGTTATCCTAGGTAATTTACACTATGTATACTTGTATTTATGTGTACCTTTGAGACAGAGATAGACAGACAGAGAGAAAGAGAGAGACAGATTGAAAGAGATAGAATGAGGGAGACAGATTGAAAGAGATAGAATGAGGGAGAAAGATAATTAGATAGAATGGAGGGGAAGCAGCATCCGACCCCATTGTTTTGACAGGCGGTAGGGGGAGTGAGTAATGAGACAATATGTCATTTTGACAGCTGCCCACTCCTGACTCAAAACAATTATAAGCCACACACTCGCACACAAGACAAGCTTGCTGAAGGGTGATAATAGCAGTTTTATGAAAGTATCTAGTGACTATATATGTGTATATATATTATAGAAACCAGAAGCAAGAAGGGAAGGCAGGAATGAAGGAAGGACTAGATGAAAGGAAGGAAAAAAGTAAGGAAGGACAGATGAAGGAATGTAGGAAGAGAGGTGGAATGCCCTCCAGGTAGCCTCCAGGTAGGAAAGGAATGAAGGAAATTAAGAAGGAAGGAATGATGACACACGACCATTTACCTAGGATAACTACATAACACAACTGCCTGCTAATACTTTGAAGAAAACTGCTCAGACGAGGTGTTTTGTCTTTGCACATAAAAAAAAAACTTCCACAAAAATGCACACACACTGATTTTATGTGTGAGGAATGTAAAACACCATTGTGTATGACACCATGTTTTATGTGTGAGGAATGTAAAACACCATTGTGTATGACACCATGTTTTATGTGTGAGAGTGTAAAACACCACTGTGTATGACACCATGTTTTATGTGTGAGAGTGTAAAACACCATTGTGTATGACACCATGTTTTATGTGTGAGTGTAAAACACCACTGTGTATGACACCATGTTTTATGTGTGAGGAGTGTAAAACACCACTGTGTATGACACCATGTTTTATGTGTGAGAGTGTAAAACACCATTGTGTATGACACCATGTTTTATGTGTGAGAGTGTAAAACACCACTGTGTATGACACCATGTTTTATGTGTGAGAGTGTAAAACACCATTGTGTATGACACCATGTTTTATGTGTGAGAGTGTAAAACACCACTGTGTATGACACCATGTTTTATGTGTGAGAGTGTAAAACACCACTGTGTATGACACCATGTTTTATGTGTGAGAGTGTAAAACACCACTGTGTATGACACCATGTTTTATGTGTAAGAGTGTAAAACACCACTGTGTATGACACCATGTTTTATGTGTGAGGAGTGTAAAACACCACTGTGTATGACACCATGTTTTATGTGTGAGGAGTGTAAAACACCACTGTGTATGACACCATGTTTTATGTGTGAGGAGTGTAAAACACCACTGTGTATGACACCATGTTTTATGTGTGAGGAGTGTAAAACACCACTGTGTATGACACCATGTTTTATGTGTGAGGAGTGTAAAACACCACTGTGTATGACACCATGTTTTATGTGTGAGGAGTGTAAAACACCACTGTGTATGACACCATGTTTTATGTGTGAGAGTGTAAAACACCATTGTGTATGACACCATGTTTTATGTGTGAGAGTGTAAAACACCACTGTGTATGACACCATGTTTTATGTGTGAGAGTGTAAAACACCATTGTGTATGACACCATGTTTTATGTGTGAGAGTGTAAAACACCACTGTGTATGACACCATGTTTTATGTGTGAGAGTGTAAAACACCACTGTGTATGACACCATGTTTTATGTGTGAGAGTGTAAAACACCACTGTGTATGACACCATGTTTTATGTGTGAGAGTGTAAAACACCACTGTGTATGACACCATGTTTTATGTGTAAGAGTGTAAAACACCACTGTGTATGACACCATGTTTTATGTGTGAGGAGTGTAAAACACCTCTGTGTATGACACCATGTTTTATGTGTGAGGAGTGTAAAACACCACTGTGTATGACACCATGTTTTATGTGTGAGGAGTGTAAAACACCACTGTGTATGACAACATGTTTCACAGAGTTCCACAAGCTGCAGAACTTCTAGGAATATGTTCAGTGACTGTATATTGGTATATATATTATAGAACAATAGTAATAAACAATTTTTTGTATTGTTTGTTTTTGTAAACAAGTTTTGTAAACAATATATTGATAATTATGTTTGTGTGCTTATTGTGTTGTATACAACGAGTGTATATATGTACATTGCACCTTACTTTGGTCTCATAGGCCACATAAGTTAGGTGAAAAAATAAAATAGTGAAAAAAACAACAAACCTTCAAATACAAGTAAACTAAAGTTTACCGGGTGAGCGGCAGTCGCCGCTGTTGCCATACGCGGCTCATTTTCTGCAAACTTCATGCCTCTATATCTGGGTAAGTACTGATGGGAAAAAAATTTTTTGGGGACTAAAACAATCAGAAAAATAATCTTAACATTTTCATAAGAAAAAATATTTTTTTTTTTTTTCGAATATTTTGCGACACCAGGAGACACTTCAGGATTGGGCCTTTCGACAGTCAAAGGGTTAACTACATGTAAACCACACAACAACCAAATTCTGTAAATTCAACATTGTAATCTTTATAGAGAATAAACTTTGAATTTGAATTAGGGCTTGAGGTAGCAAGTCCTTTTCTGGGGTTACTTCCCTTCTTCTTTTAATGCCACTAGGACCAGTTTGAGAGTCACTGGACCTCTGTCGCACAAGAAATCTGTCCATAGAGCTCTGTACCTCCCGTTCCTTTAAGACTTAACTAAAATGGGCCATAACATTGTCATTGTACAGGATGCCAACATGGCTTGCAGTAGCTGTGTCAGGGTGATTTTCATCCATAAAGGTTTGCAGTTCAACCCATGTTGCACACATTTCCTTAATCTCTTTTTTCAATTCCATACTAATTCTCGCCCTTTTTACCACAGGGATGGCACTAGAAGCTTTCTTGGGGTCCATGGTGACTTATTTTGCAGTTACAAGCACTAAAAACACTATGATAATGTGAAATGCACCTAATGTATGTGTAGATGTGACCGCACTGGCTGACTTGTAAACACTGGCGCTGAGGCAAGTGGCCCGGACGAATCACATGAGGCGAGTTTTTTTTTATCATGAGGCAAGGCAAAATTTTTGCGTTCAAATGCTTCGTATGGCGGATTTAACGTAACACGATGCGTTCGTAAGGCGGGGGTCCACTGTATTACTGCCAGTGTACACAATTACACCTACCATCCAACTTAAAACCTGCTCAACATATGACCACTCAACTTAAGACCATGTTTTTTATGCCAAATTTCTGGGAAATAAACAACTATTTGTATTGTACACAGTGTTTATCCTAAACCTTATAGTATAAAAAGCAGTACTAACAGCATAAAAAGTAAAGTAAAAAATGAATTACCAAAATAAAACAATAAAATAAAGTCATTACAAAAATGTGATGTTGATATTCAGTAGTAAATTTCGACTTACGTCCATTTTGGCTTATGACCGGTTGGTCGGAACCGAACTCAATTGTAAGCCGGATGGTAGGTGTATATCCAAAACCAGACCACTTTTGCAAACACACAGTATAAATAACTTTATACCAAAGCGTTTCCTCTTGCTTGGTATATACTGCTTGAACGACAGTCTGCCTTTGAACAAAATCAAAGACTCACCAATAACAAGCTTCCTGAAGGGATAAAAATACATACAGCACTTTTGTTTCAGGTACATGAACACATTCCTGATCTTACATAACCTGTCACTTTTGTCAGGCTTGTTTTGTCTGAAAAGTGTAGCATACGTAACATTAGCACAAATCGATTCACTGGTATAATGTCATCAAAAGTTGGGGTTGAAATCAGGCAGTCTGTCGACCAGTATGTGTTGACACTGTGCTTATACACATGTGGCATAAGCATTATTGTGGCAAACAAAAGATACATCTCTGCCACAGTTGTGTCCTTCCATTGGTATAGCCATGACCTTGGTGAAAGAATTTTGTTTGCCATGGTGTACTCGAAGTATGTATTGCTTTCCCCTTACAATAATGTCCATCAGAGGTTCTTCGAAGAATAACTGAAAGCATTCCAGTTCAGTGGCGTTGTTCCCAAGTGTACATGATGGCCGTATCCCACTTTGTATTTCATCATAGTGATGGGGATTGGGAACAAAATTGTCACTTTGCTGCCAATCCTGGATGTGGTCTGCTGGTGGGTACTGGATATTTACAGGTGGTTGTGGTTGTGAAGGTTGTGGTTGTACAGGTTGTGGTTGTGGGAGTGTGGGGGTGGTTGAGGGTGGTCATGGCTGTGCTGAGTTAGCAGCGTGAGTAGTAGCATGGCTCGCTGCTGGTGCCACATGGCTCATGTCGCCACCGTCACCACCACCTGCTGCCCCATGCACATTATTCATCCCTATTGTAACAATATCGTCAACTTCACTATCAGTTCATGGTGTAGGGTAACAGGATGTACTCCAAGATTTACTCTTCCCCTTGGAACAGCATATGGCACACTACCAGAACGCTTGCTGCGTCCTACATACTGCCATTTCACTGGAGAATATTCACCCTCACTGTCGCAACTAGAACTGCTTTCAATAGCTTTGAAATAACTATCACTATCACTTTCACTGCTCACATCTGAGTCTTATATATGGGCAAATAGTTTCCTCTTTCATCCTGATACAGGTGAACGTGAATGAGACTGCCCAACACCAGAGGTGAAAGGTTGTGGGTCATCTAGATTTTCATCACTAATTACGTTATCCTGGGCACTGCTTTCGGTCGCACCCTCTCCAAAACCATGAAATTCACTTTCACTGGCACTTCCATCACTGTTAGAGCTATCACTTGGGAGCAAAAGACCTCCAGTCCGCTGAGGAGTGAGGTACGTACTTCTTATTGCGAAGCATGGTGAACAAGGACTACCAAGATGGCGTTCCCACAATACACCACCAAGTCCCCGATTTTTTTCCCAGGGCGCACACCCACCACACAGACCCATTCTCTCACATGTAGGCCTACCAGCTTTCTCCCGCTTGATTTGAAGCTGCTAAAATTTATGCGTATGAATACATACGTCAAACACGATGGCTCGTAAGACATATATATACAACCGAAACAGTCAAAGGGTTAACCCTTTCAGGGTCTGAATCGTAGATCTTCGCCATGAGCTCAGCTCATACTGATAAGCTGTGAGTGGTAAATTTAGGCCTAGATATGAGAGAATACATCTATGTGGTATGTGTGCACCACATAAAACAAATCCTGCAGCACACAGTGTATAATGAGAGAAAAAAACTGGGACCATGATTTTCGATTACAACAGCGACTTTGCAGTGTTTTTTCGTATGTTTGTTATAGTTGTATTTGCAATTTCTTGGTCTCATTTGATAGAATGGAAGACATATTACAGAAATAGAGATGATTTTGATTGGTTTTAGCACAGGAAATGGCTTGCAACTGAGCTCAAAGTAGCGGAAATGTTAAATTTTTGCCGATGTTCAAGAGTAAACAAACGACCTCACACGTCTAATACACGCCAGCTGGTAGATCTATTATACATATACAATATTGCATAAAAGTAAGTCTTCTATTTTTTGGTTTGAATAAAAATTCATTATGTGAATAAAAAATCAAAATGGAATTCATTTGTAAAGCCTCAAAGCATAACTAATGAACAGAGGTAATGTTAGATTAGTGCCAGGAATACCTACATTGTTTATTCTGGATCCTGTTTTGAAATTGGAATATTTTGAACTTTGTGTTAAATTGGCCAAATTACCAATTTCCGATCACTTTATTTTGTAGTTGAAACAGTTGACTTGGCGATTTCTTGTGCTCAGTCGATAGAAGAGAAGCAATACTAGTGAAATAGCTAAGAATTTGGTCGACTGGAATGATGTAATTGGCCTAAAATTAGAGTCAAAGTCGGCAAAATCGCCGAATCGTAAATATCGGTGACACATCACAATTCACAAGAGCATAATTTCGTCAGTTTTCCATCAAATTTCGTACTTTTTGTTTTATTACCTTCAGAAAAAGATTCTCTACCATTTCATAAGAAAAAATAACAATTTTTTTTTTTAAATTCTTTGACACTGGTACACTCTTTGAAATTTGGCCTCTGGACCCTGAAAGGGTTAATAAAGGGAAGATGTATGGGCAAGTCTCCTGACTCTTTTGATTCTTAATCCTTGCCTTATTGATCAGCTTGTCAGTGTTGTAGACCATGAGTGCAGTGATACTTGTCTGACACAGCAACACTGTAGAATATTGGAACTGATAATATGTTCTACAGTGCTATTGCTAGCCTCAGGTCCAACTCTTGGACATGACCTCCTTCCACTATTGGATCTTCACCTGTGGTGATGTCAACTACTGGCAGTAGTACAGTATATATCTCCATCCTCATGTTTTGGCTTTAGCTTTATCAGGGTTGTGGGAGTTAACAGTAACGATACAATCTTTCGTGACCAGCAGACGAATGATCAGATCTTTAACAGTTGTGAGGTCTACTCTGAGGTTATGTTTCCCAGTCTGTATTGTAGAGAAGATACACAAGACTTACAGCTGATTTCGTTCCAGCATAAGTAAATTACAATTGGGCAGAGACAAGTTATACTCTTGGAGGAAAGAATTTCCTAAGGAGAAACATATAATGGAAGGGGGAAGACTCCCCAAAATTAAATATAGGGCTATCATATATAATGTAGAAAGCAAGAGAACTTTGTGATATTTACATTTTTTGAACATTTCAGTAAGCCTTTTTTCATCTGCATTCTATTTCTGTGTTTCACTATTGTTTTAATCCTCAGCAGGACATTTAAATAAAGAATGTTAGCATCTGCAGTCATCATTTACATGTATTATTTTGCCTTAGACAGTATTGGCTAGTATCTTAAATGCTCACATAATGTTTTTTACATTTTAACCCTTTCAGGGTCGGTGCCATAATATTATGGCTTTGAAGCCAGTGTCTGTCCTGTAATATGCCAAAATTCTAGCTGCTTTAAATCTTCCAGGAGAAAGCTGATAGGCCTTCATATGAGAGAATTGGTCTGCATGGTCAGTGTGTGCAGTATAAAAAAGAATCCTACATCAAGCAATGCATAATGAGAAAAAGAACACTGCGATCATGTTTTTAGTTTAACCTGTAAACGGTCCAAATGTATTTATACATCCTCTCGTGCAGCGCCCCGAATATTTTGAAAAAAAAAAAAAATTATAGAAATAAAGAGCACATTTTTCTAAGTGTTATAGGATAAAGAACAAAATTTAGGGTCAGTACTTACTAAGATATGAGGTCAGGAAGTTGGCACTGGATGCTCACCTGACAGCAACATCGGGTCCTGCCGCGTGCAGAAGTGTTGCCGATATAACCCTTTTTCTTGTTTATATATTTTATACAATTTTTATGTTCTGATAATTACAGTTTATAGTAGTTCTTGTGATTTAATAGCCAGTCTTTGTTCTGACACTAATATTAGGTATTGAAATTGTACTCAGATTGTGACAAACACACTGACAGGTGGACATTTACACCTGCCTTGGTCATTTACTATTGTCTAGGAATAGTATATATGAAGTAGAAGTATTCATAGGTCCCAGCAATGTTTTAGACATGCTGGAGTATATATGAAACTTCTTGAAGCATCGTGTTTATGATGAGTGTCACTTACCTGCTGACAGGGTAAGCAGTGGAGTGACATTTGATGATAGTGCATAGTAACAATAATAGTAATAATGATAATGATAGTGCATAATAATAATGAGTTCCTTTATCACTCCACTGCTGACAGTGGTGACATTTGCTGAGCGCTGTCTTATCTCATCACTCCGCTGATGACAGTGGTGACATTTGCTGAGCGCCGTCTTATCTTATCACTCCGCTGATGACAGTGGTGACATTTGCTGAGCGCTGTCTTATCTCATCACTCCGCTGATGACAGTGATGACATTTGCTGAGCGCCATCTTATCTTATCACTCCGCTGATGACAGTGGTGGCATTTGATGAGCGTACACTGTCTTGCTTTATTTGTTTTCGCTGTTACACATGAACATGTCTGTCTGTCTAGCTCTCTGTCTGTGTGTCTGTCTTTCTGTCTGCCTGTGTCTCCCTCTTGGTCTGCTTGTCTCTCTTCTCTCAGAGAGTTGCTCATGAACCAACTGGTATTACACACGATCACTATCTACAAGCACAGTATAGCACTTCGTCTGGATTTTTTGGGTTATCCTAGGTAATTTACACTATGTATAATTGTATTTATGTATGTGTTCCTGTGAGATAGAGACAGAGAGATAGACAGAGATAGATACAGACAGATGGAGATAGAGACAGCCAATCAGCCAGTCAGGTGGCCAGCCAGCCTGCCGAACACGTTTACACATTCTGGAATTGTTTCTTTTTACTTAGGGCATAGGTTATAGGACGTTCTGGCAGGATGATTACCAGTGGTACCAAAATTGAAAAGGTGTTGCACAAATGTTGCACATGGGTTATTATCAAAGTTTTTTATATTTCCACGACCACTGTGGCCACATCCACCTCAAAGCCACTAAACTTGGGGTCAACATCACTTTCCTCATAAAAGGGAGTGTTAATACAACACGACGTCAGTGAATCCTTGATTTTTTCTGCGCTGTTTGCTCTAGCTGGTGCTCAGTTGAACTGGTGCTCCCACAAGGTACTAAGTGGTCCCAGATTTTTTTAATACTGTGCACACCAAGTGGTAAGACCCATTCTATTCTTACCAGGCATCTCAGGCCAATCGTGCCAAATTTAGAGGCAGGAAAAATAAAACGTAAATATATGTTTGGGGCGCTAGTGGTAAGAACATATAGTACAGGAAGGCCCCGCTTTACGGCGTTTCACTTTATGGCGTTCCGCTAATACGGACATTTCAAATTATGACCAAAACTCGCTATACGGCTCCCCCCACCTGACTTTCTAATACAGTCACCATGCCCCACCCTGTTTGTTTACATTCTCCATGAGCTCAGTAAGCACTAAGTCTCTCCATTTTGTCTGGAAACTCCAAAATTTCAAATGTTTTTAAAAGTTATTTCATATTTTATATATACTCTGATAATTATACTTATGTATACCTGTACCTAAATAAACTTACATACTGTGCTGGCATGCAGGTACACATTAAAATTGGTAAGTGTCTTATGTCTCCAGACGTCATATTAGTAATGATAATAATAATCATCGAGTCATTTAAATGTCGTATATTACGTTAATATACACATTTTCATTAATCCATCCATGATATTTTTTTCAAAATTATATAATAAACACGATGCATAACATATAAATAAGATAAATACACCCCACAGTAGAATAAATAAACATAAATGTGAGATGTGGTAGCAGACGACTTGCACAAGTGACGCCATATTAGAAATGATAATAATAATAACAATACTCACCGAGTCTCATTAAATGTCGTATATTACGGTAATATACACATTTTCATTAATCCATCCATGATATTTTTTTCAAAATTATATAATAAACACGATGCATAACATATAAATAAGATAAATACACCCCACAGTAGAATAAATAAACATAAATGTGAGATGTGGTAGCAGACGACTTGCACAAGTGATGCCATATTAGAAATGATAATAATAATAACAATACTCACCGAGTCTCATTAAATGTCGTATATTACGTTAATATACACATTTTCATTAATCCATCCATGATATTTTTTTTCAAAATTATATAATAAACACGATACATAACATAAAAAGATGATAAATACACCCCACAATAGAATAAATAAACATAAATATAAGATGTGGGAGCCACATAACTTGTACAAGTGACGGCAAGAATAACATTTTCTCTAATCTAACATAAGAGAAAATGTGTTACTGGGGTAACTGTAGAAAATTATTCCTTTCGTATGTATGTAAGTAAGTTTATTCAGGTATACACAAATACAGTTACATAGATTATCATACATAACAACATACGTGTAGAGAACCTAGGATAACCCAAAAAAGTCAGTGTGACTTATTTCCATTGCCTTCACTCAGAGCTTCATTTCTTCTCAAAATGATGTTACATGAGAATGGGAGTGTTCTTCTTTATTAATTCTACCGTATCAATGTAGAGACAACCTGTACACAATGTAACTTGTACACAAACCAGATGTGTACACTTCGTTTGTTTACAAAACTTACGTTCGCCTGGTTTGTTTACATAACTCTGCGCCTGTCCCCTCTCATGTACTCATTCTTTCTCTCTCTCATTTATTCGTTTTATCTCATTTACTTACTCCTGACCCTACATTAAAACTACAAATATTTTAAGGTAAGTAATGAGTGAACTGTATATACATTTTATCGCTCTGGGATGCTTAAATATCATAGAATAGTATGTGTGGGTGGGGTGGCCTGGTAAGGTAGCCTGGCTATTACCATACATACCACACTTGATTTCTTACAATAAATACTACTTGTCTCACCCTAGATTAAGACTATAAATATTTTAAGGTAAGTAATGAGTGCACTATGTGTGTATTGTACTTTTTTATTGTTTTTTGATGCCTGGTTCTATTGCTAACTTAATATATGTTAGTGTAAACTTGTTATCTAGTGTTTTTATGCATTTATAAGTGGAAAAAAAGGGTGTTCCACTTTACGGCGGTTTCCGCTTTACGGCGGTAGCCTGGAACCTAACCTGCCGTATAAGTGGGGCCCTCCTGTATATACATTTGGAATGTTTACGGGCTAAAACAGTGACTGTTGTGTATTTTCATATGGTTGAAATTTGTATGAAATCGGCCAAATTGCCAATTTCTGACCACTTTATTGGGTAGTTGAAATAAGTGAATGGGCAGTTTCTTGTACTCAGTTGACAGACTAGAAGGAAATAAGTTTATTCAGGTATACACAAATACAGTTACATAGAATATCATACATAGCAGTCTGTGTACAAAGGACCTAGGATAACCCAGAAAAGTCAGATAAAGTGACTTATTTCCAGTACCTGGCTTGGGCTTGCCATATATGATTTTTTGGTAAATATTTTTTTTCTCTTTTGTTTGTTGGGCTATCTCATTGAAACTTGGGCAATGTATGATGGAAAGATGCTTCTTAACCGTACAACAAAAATAAAAAAGATGGACGATAAATAAGGGAGTTCACTTCTCAGCCATTAGCCGCCTCTTTGCAGTATATTTTTGTGTGGTTTTTATGGTTGTATTCTCATTTTTCTGGACTCATTTGATAGAATGGAAGATATATTACAGAAATAGACATGATTTTAATTGCTTTCATGAAGAAAAGTACCTTGAAATTGAGCTCAAAGTAGCGGAAATGTTTGATTTTTGCCGATGTTCAATGAACTTTGTGTAAATCAAGTGTATTCTAACCTAACGACTCTGTAATCCGGCAAACTCAGTAATCCGGCACACTACAGGTCCCAGTGATGCCGGATTTGTGATGGAGGACCTGTATTTATAATTTGAAGCTTAGAACTAATGGTTGTGTATATATTTCTGCATAGGACCGAGAGTGGGAATTCCAGTTGTACAGGAGCAGCAGCCTCGATCAAGACCTCTGGACTAACTCTATACAGGCAGTCCACCGAGGACATCACCAGTCCTCATCTCTCCAAGACTCGATACCGGTAAGTTCTACAATTGAAATATTATTTTCTTAGTTTTGTAAGTTAAGCCCTATTGGATCCCTGAAGATTCAGGTACACAAGCATCAGATGCATCACTCGGGTGTCAGATGCATCACCCAAATGTCAAATGGATCACCTAAGTGTCAGAGAGATCACCCAGGTGTCAGATTTATATTTAAAGCAGATAGGAAGATAAATGTTATAAATTTAATATTACCTATTGCTTCAATTATCCAAGTTTTAACATATAAACTGGTAGTGTTTTACAGTCAGCTCTCCTGTCAAGCTTTATAGAGAGCTTACTGTACTACATTTGAGTGGTCATCTGGGCTCAGTTTTGACTTCCATAAGAAGCACATTTGAACAGTCTATTTTTTTCCATTGTGTAATCTCAAAAGTGTAATCAAATATCTGTTAAATCTTCCATTGTGTGGTGAGCCAGCAAACACATGGCATGAGTCCATTACTCATTCTTATCTCAGTGTATTAACTATGTCCAGACCTCTGCTTCAGACACGTGAAGCTAGTGTACTATTTTACTGTATACCAACAATAATGTGCACTGGTAGTATCAGCATGCCTGGTGGGCCTTGCAGATTAGGATCAAGTTATACAGGTTTCGATTTATGTGGGTGCTTGGCCCTCCTTCAACAGAAATTGGTACTTTGAGACAAATCTGTGTTAGTTGAGGATTGGGCACGTGCATCTCGCCCAATGCCACTTGTTTTCAGCTCCTGTCACCCTCAGTGTTGCATGCAATGTGCAACAGACTATGGAATATACTTCAAAAGTTTTCCCACAGCTAGGATCTTTCCAAGTCATATCAAATTGTAATAAACAGCTGTCATGAATAAAGAGAAAGATGGACAGAGGGCATGAACCGCTGTCCATAAATTGAGCGTCAGACTATCAATTTATTGACCACGGTTCGTGCCCCTTGTCTGTCCTTCTGTTTATTCTTGGTTTTTTATAATTACTGATGTGCCAGTAGGGATCTTTGGGAACTTTTAGGAGAGTCTTTTCATGTTTATAATATAGTGGTTTAACTGATGCTGGTTATTTTAACTTGTGATAGTATTTATTTGTATTGAGTGTTGGTGATTGTTGCTATTCCTGTTTATTGTGTTCTTGTTTTATTGTGTGTGTTGTATATATTTTTTATGGATATGGGTGTTGAGTGACTTACTTGGTTGATGTGCTACTACACTTCTGCCAGCAGCAACAGCAGCAGCAGCATCAGAGTAGTAGGAACAGCAGCCCCACTGCTAGCATCATGGCAGTGACAACATTAAGAGCAGCATCTTCAGGCAAGGAGATATATATAGACAGTTCTCTTTACACATGCTGTCCCCTCTTTACCTATTAATAAATAGATACAGCTGGGTGTTAGTTTGCTTACACTGTCCACATTCACTTAGCAGCAACAGCAGCAGCAGCAACAGCAACAGCAGCAGCAGCAGCAGCATTGCTACCATCAACAAAGAATCTACAGCACTGTCAGAAGCAGTGCTGCTCATTACAGGAGCAACATCAGCACCACCACTTCCAGCATCAAAACATCATCAGCACCACTTTCAGCATCAAGGTTTTAGAAACAGCACTGCTACCACCATCAAAGCAACAAGAGCAACAGTAACAACAAGGTGACCTGCATGATATGGGAAATTCTCCTTACATGTAATGGAGCTGTTCACCTGGCAGTAAATAGGTACCTGGTTGTTAGTATTCTTATACTCACTGCCATGCTCACCTATCAAAAATAGTGGTCTTCACTACCACTAACAACATTGCCAACTTCAAGAGCAGTACTAAAGATACTGCCTAGTGAGGAAGAGAAACTTGGTACAGTGAATATTTTTCTCAACTCTTTTGCTAAACAGTTTATTGAATTGTTGCCACTGGTGGGCCCAGCCCATCTCTGATACCATCACCAACTGCTGCACCTCACCTTCGACTCCTGTGTATTAGTCTCCATCTTCATGCCTCTGTTTTAGGCTCAGGGAAGGAGCTGCTGATAGACTGAACAGCTCATATCTATCTCTCCACTTCATCCCTGGTCTCCAATATAAAAGTCATCTCTGTATTTGACTGACGAAGTCTGCTGCACAGGCTTCAGTAATAAAGCTAGCCAAGTGTTGCATGTGTCTTATTCAGTATCAACACTTCAGTAATAAAGCTAGGCAAGTGTTACATGTCTTAGTATTGTGTACCATTAATATAATGAGCTAAGAACTGCAACACAGAGTTACAGAAATGTGTAAATAATTCTATGTTAATTTATCATTTAGAGATGTGTAAGGCTGTCATCATATTTACACCTCCTTTGTGGGCTGTTAAACTTTGTGATCTCTTGCATTTTTACCATTCTTTTGCATTATTTTACATTCTTTTGCAGGCTAATGCCCTTCTTTTGCAGGCTAATACAGTGGACCCCTCCTTACGAGCGCATTGCGTTATGTTAAATCCGCCATACGAAGCATTTGAACACAAAAATTTTGCCTCGCCTCACATGATTCGTCTGGGACGCATCCCGCGTGGCCTCAGCTGCCCCATGTGTGCCAGTGTTTACAAGCCAGCCAGTGCGGTCGCATCTAAGCATACATTCGGTACATTTCATATTATCACAGTGATTTTAGTGCTTGTAGCTGCAAAATAAGTCACCATGGGCCCCAAGAAAGCTTCTAGTGCCAACCCTGTGGTAAAAAGGGTGAAAATAACTATGAAAATGAAGAAAGAGATAATAGCTAAGTATGAAAGTGGAGTGCGTGTCTCGGAGCTGGCCAGGTTGTATACCAAACCCCAATCAACCATTGTCAGCATAGTTGCTGATCCCTGTGTTATATAGCATAGCATATAGTATCATCCATGTGCTTTAGATAGGAGATCCCTTTTAGGCCTGTGACTATTGTGTGACATCATGGGATGCGCATGTGCACGTTCGTACCTCTGCCCCGGTCTCAGACGGCGTGTAGACCTAGACAGGCTAAGACAGGCAGAGGCTGGGCTCCACGTTCATCATCACAGTCTGACAATATATGTTACCATCCAACAAGTGTGTCTACCTTCAACCCTCGATATCTCCATTTAAGAACCCCTATGATAAATGGTGGCAGCGGTGGGATAGATTGATCCAGCGGAGTGGATGAGGTCTCGTACTACGATACCATCGCTACTATCTTGGCCAACAAAATGGCAATCAAGGAAGCTGTTCTTGCAAAAGATGCAAGCTTGTTTTCAAAACAGAGATCGCAAGTACTTGAAGATGTTGAGAGACTGTTATTGGTGTGGATAAATGAAAAACAGATAGCAGGAGAGAGCAACTCTCAAGCGATCATATGTGAAAATGCTAGGAAGTTGCATGACGATTTAATTAGAAAAATGCCTGCAACTAGTGGTGATGTCAGTGAATTTAAGGCCAGCAAAGGTTGGTTTGAGAGATTTAAGAATCGTAGTGGAATACATAGTGTGATAAGGCATGGTGAGGCTGCCAGTTTGGACCAAAAAGCGGCTGAAAAATATGTGCAGGAATTCAAGGAGTGCATAGACAGTGAAGAATTTAAACCTGAATTTAAACCTGCGACAAAACAGGCCTGTTTTGGAAGAAAATGCCAAGCAGGACCTACATTACTCAGGAGGAAAAGGTACTCTCAGGACATAAGCCTATGAAAGACAGGCTTACTCTTTTGATGTGTGCTAATGCTAGTGGTGATTGCAAAGTGAAGCCTTTATTGGTGCATCACTCTGAAACTCTCAGAGCGTTCAGGCAAAACAATGTCATCAAGGCTAATTTGTGTGTGCTGTGGAGGGCAAACAGTAAGGCATGGGTCACTAGGGACTTCTTCTATGACTGGTTACACCATGCATTTGCCCCCACTGTGAAAAATTACCTAATGGAAAAGAAATTGGACCTTAAGTGCCTCCTGGTATTAGACAGTGCTCCTGGTCATCCTTCAGACTTGGCAGAGCGACTTTCTAGGGACATGAGCTTCATGAAGGTCAAGTTATTGCCTCCTAATACCACTCCTCTCCTGCAACCCATAGACCAGCAGGTCATTTCAAACTTCAAAAAACTCTACACAAAAGCTATGTTTAAATACCGAATTACAGAAAATATCTACCTGGATGAGGACTAACAAACTTACACTAAACATTGAAAAACCTACTTCATTCAGTTTGGTAACAGAGCTACAGATGTCCCTCTTAACATAATGATAAACGGATCACCTATCACAAAGCTAACTTCTTAGGAATCCACCTTGATAATAGACTCAAATTTCATACACATATACAACAAATTTCTAAGAAAATTTCCAAGACTGTAGGCAACTATCGAAGATACGGTACTATGCTCCACAGTCAGCCCTCCTGGCATATCACTCTCTTATTTACCCCTATCTCACCTATGGAATTTGTGCATGGGGCTCAACAACAAGTAGACCACTAATTACCCAACAAAAGGCTGCAGTTAGAATGATAACAAATTCTCACTATAGGCAGCACACTCCACCAATATTCAATACACTAAACCTATTCACCATACAAAACATTCATACTTATTACTGCACCTATTACATACATAGAACACTTAACTCTGATATTAACAGAACACATGACCATAACACAAGGCACAGATCACTCTTTGATGTTCCTCGTGTCCATCTCACACTATCAAAAACTCAATGCACATAAAAGGCCCTAAAATCTGGAACTCATTACCTGTAAATATAAAAGAAACACTACCTGTTTATAAATTCAAGTCTCTTCTCAAAGATCACTTACTCACCCAAAACCAAATAAATACTGAATAACTGAACCTTATAAATTGTATATCTTAAATGTTTCTCACAATTATATCACATAAATGTTAAACCTAAAACCCAATCTAACTTTATTATTTTTTAAATACACTACCTAACAGAATACTCCATTCTACTGAATGTACAACAATGCATACAACCATATGACCTGTCTTTGTAATACTCACTTGTGCTTTATAGTAATCTGTATACATTAAAGTTTTATCACTGATGTCATCATTGCTTAGTTCATCTTAAGTTAATTTTAAGCCAGCCCGTAATGCTATGCATAGTATAAGTGGCTTTGGCATGCTGCTCTTATCTGTATTTTTTGTACCTCTGTATGTGTGCTCAAATTTTTAAATAAATAAATAAATAAATAAATAAATAAATAAATAAATAAATAAATAAATAAGTGCCTCCTGGTATTAGACAGTGCTCCTGGTCATCCTTCAGACTTGGCAGAGCGACTTTCTAGGGACATGAGCTTCATGAAGGTCAAGTTATTGCCTCCTAATACCACTCCTCTCCTGTAACCCATAGACCAGCAGGTCATTTCAAACTTCAAAAAACTCTACACAAAAGCTATGTTTAAAAAGTGCTTTGAAGTGACTCTGTTGTGTGAACCTTATAGGTAAGACTTGGGAGGGAGTGACTAAGAGGACCTTGAACTCTGCTTTGAAGAAACTGGGGCCACAATGTGTAGAAGAAAGGGATTTTGAAGGGTTTGAAGCTAACCCTGAGAAGCCTATGCCAGTTGAAGAATCCATTGTGGCATTGGGGAAGTCCTTGGGATTGGAGGTTTGTGGGGAGGATGTCGAAGAGTTGGTGGAGGAGGACAATGAAGAACTAACCACTGAAGAGCTGCAAGATCATCTTCAACAGCAAGAGGCCAATCCTGAGGAAACTGCTTCAGAGGAGGGGAGAGAGAAATTGAGGAAGTTGCCTACTTCAAAGATTAAGGAAATGTGTCCAAAGTGGGTTGAGCTGCAAACCTTTGTGGATGAAAATCACCCTCACACCGCTACTGCAAGCTGTGCTTGTGACTATTACAGTGACAATGTTATGGCCCATTTTAGGAAAGTCTTAAATTAACGGGAGGTACAGACCTCTTTGGACAGATTTGTTGTGCGACAGAGGTCCAGTGACTCTCAAGCTGGTCCTAGCGGCATTAAAAGAAGAAGGGAAGTAACCCCGGAAAAGGACTTGATACCTCAAGTCCTAATGGAAGGGGATTCCCCTTCTAAACAATAACAACTTCCACTCTCCCCTCCTCCCATCCCATCAATCATCACCAGATCTTCAATAAAGGTAAGTGTCATGTATTGTATTCTTAGTAGAGTATTAATTGTGCATGTCTTCTTAAGTTTGTGTGTATTAAAATTAATATTTCATGTGGTAAAAAAAATTTTTATTCTTACTTTGTGGTGTCTTGCACGGATTAATTTGATTTCCATTATTTCTTATGGGGAAAATTAATTCGCCATACGATAATTTCGGCTTACGATGAGCTCTCAGGAACGGATTAATATCATAAGGTGGGGGTCCACTGTACTCTTCTTTTGCAGGCTAATACCCTTCTTTTGCAGGCTAATATAGGTTGGCCATCACTAATTCGGCAGTCAGTCATCCGGTTCCATCAGTAATCTGGCACTAATTTCGGCTTGCATAATTTCAAATTTCATCATTATACTGACTCAGAAATTGTGCAGATGGTTGTAAATCCAAAGCAGGATGTCAGTGTAAGAGAAAGCAGTTATGAAAATGAGGAAGATATTCGCAGAGTCTCTATTCATAGGTTAAATAAGTGTATTCTAACCTAACCACTCTGTAATCCAGCAAACTCGCTAATCCGGCACACTACAGGTCCCAATGATGCTGGATTAGTGATGGCTGACCTGTACCCTTCTTTTGCAAGCTAATACCCTTCTTTTGCAGGTTAATGCCCTTCTTTTGCAGTCTGTTCCCTTCTTTTGCAATTTATTACACTTCTTGTGCAGTCCATCACCTTTGTGTTGCAGTCTGTGGCCTTTCCTTCTATTCTTACCTTAACTTCTATTTCTTTATTGTAATTTGCCTCTTTTACAGTCTATTACTCTTCTTTTACAGTCTATTACCCTTCTTTTACAGTCTATTTCCCTTCTTTTACAATCTTTTGATGTCTGTTACCCTACTTTTGAAGCCTATTAACCTTCTTTTGAAGTCTGTTAGTCTTTTTTTATGTCTGTTAGTCTTCTTTTGATGTCTATTAGTCTTCTTTTAAATTCTGTTAGTCTTCTTTTGATGTCTGTTACTCTTCTTTTGATGTCTTTTGATATCTTTTAGTCCTTTTTTTATTTGATGTCTGTTAGTCTTCTTTTGATATCTATTAGTCTTCTTTTGATGTCTGTTACCCTTCTTATATTCTTCATTTGCAGTTTGTTACTCTTTTTGTAGTTCATCACTTACTTTACATTCTGTTTCCCTTCTTTTGCAGTATATTATTCCCATCCCTCCCTCCCTTTCCTCCCTCCTCTGCACAGTTGCCATATTCCCTTCCCCTTTCTAAAGCAGTCTAGTTGTTACTTGCCCCTTACTCATATATCCTGTACTGTGTACTGCACTGTAGCTCTCCTTTATTTAACTAATATTTTTTTAGCACACTGTTTTTTTTTTTTTTTTTTTTTTCAACAAGTCGGCCGTCTCCCACCGAGGCAGGGTGACCCAAAAAAGAAAGAAAATCCCCAAAAAGAAAATACTTTCATCATCATTCAACACTTTCACCACACTCGCACATTATCACTGTTTTTGCAGAGGTGCTCAGAATACAACAGTCTAGAAGCATAAACATATAAAGATACACAACATATCCCTCCAAACTGCCAATATCCCAAACCCCTCCTTTAAAGTGCAGGCATTGTACTTCCCATTTCCAGGACTCAAGTCCGACTATATGAAAATAACCGGTTTCCCTGAATCCCTTCACTAAATATTACCCTGCTCACACTCCAACAGATCGTCAGGTCCCAAGTACCATTCGTCTCCATTCACTCCTATCTAACACGCTCACGCACGCTTGCTGGAAGTCCAAGCCCCTTACCCACAAAACCTCCTGATGTCTCCCAAAAAAGAAATGTAAAGTTTTTCTTATTTTCAAATTTAATATTGTATACAGGAGAAGTGATTAATAGCACCTAGCTCCCGACATTTTATTCGCCTTTTACAACACGCATGGCTTACGGAGGTAGAAGAATTCTCCACTTTCCCATGGAGGAAACTAACATGTATATGCACATAAATTAATGTTTAATATTATTATTAAGAATGTAAAATATTGGATCAGTATTATTAGGTAAGTTTGATATAAAATATTATGGTTGGGGAACGCATCTCCATATATAACATGGGTGTCTATGAGAAAATAGGTTCTGAGTTTCAAACATTTGACTTGCGAGGAATTTTTAGAATTGCATTGTAAGGGATGCTGTCTCTGATTGCCTTTAAAATTAAAAAGCTGAAGTATCTTAGTGGATGATTCAGACTGGTTTTGGGCAGTACTGGTGGCAATTTGCCATTTTTATTGAAGGATTTGTAATATTTGTTTCCATGTGATAACTTGTGAGTACCAGTTCAATTGACTTCAGATTTTCACTGCTGACATTAAATTGCCCCACTCTGTACTATTCCTTTTGTATGCCTTGATGTGGAGAGAGAGATGTGAAAAAACATCCCATCATAAATACTAATGGAAGAAGGTTAGTTTCACTTTTAGAAGCATATGATGATATCCAGATTAATACAAATTAGCCAATGCACATCTTCGGTGGAAGTCTTGATAGGTTTATAGGCTTTAACCCTTTCAGGGTCCAAGGCCAAAATTGGAAGGGGTGCCCCAGTGTCCAAGAATTTTCCAAAAAAAAATTTGTTATTTTTTCTTATGAAATCGTAGAGAATCTTTTTGTGAAGGTAATAAAACAAAAAGTACGAAATTTGGTGGAAAATTGACGAAATTATGCTCTCGCGAATTTTGATGTGTCAGCGATATTTGCCAATCAGCGATTTTGCCGACTTTGACTCCCATTTTAGGCCAATTACATTATTCCAATCAACCAAATTCTTAGCTATTTCACTAGTATTACTTCTATTCTATCGATTGAGGACAAGAAATCGCCAAGTCAACTGTTTCAACTACAAAATAAAGTGATCGGAAATTGTTAATTTGGCCAATTTAACACAAAGTTCAAAATATTCCAATTTCAAAATAGGGCCCAGAATGAACAATGTAGGCATTCCTGGCACTAAACTAACATTTCCTCTGTTCATTAGTTATGTTTTGAGGCTTTACAAATAAATTCCATTTTGATTTTTTATTCACATAATGAATTTTTATTCACACCAAAAAATAGAAGATTTACTGTTATGCAATACTGTAATAATTGTATAAATATCATCACCATATTTGTGAATGTATATTAGACCCACCAGCTGACGTGTATTTGACGTGTGAGGTCGTTTGTTTACTCTTGAATATCGGCAAAAATTTAACATTTCCGCTACTTTGAGCTCAGTTTCAAGCCATTTCCAATGCTAAAACCAATCAAAATCATCTCTATTTCTGTAATATGTCTTCCATTCTATCAAATGAGACCAAGAAATCGCAAATACAACTATAAAAAACATACGAAAAAACACTGCAAAGTTGCTGTTTTAATCGAAAAATCATGATTTCATTTTTTTTCTCTCATACACAGTGTGCTGCAGGATCTGTTTTATGTGGTGCACACATACCACATAGATGTATTCTCTCATATCTAGGCCCAAATGTACCACTCACAGTTTATCAGAGTGAGCTGAGCTCATGGCGTAGATCTACGGTTTGGACCCTGAACGTAAAGCCGTAGATCTACAGGACGGACCCTGAAAGGGTTAAAGAGTATATTTTTGTGAAGGTAATAAAACAAAAAAAAACTTTCTGATCAGTACTTAGTGAGATACAGAGGCAAGAAGTTGACCCAAAATGACTAGGTGGCGGCAACATCGGCGATTTGCACAAATTCGCATTTCTCTATTTTGCGTTTTTTATACTTTTTTCTTTTCTTTTCCATTTTTTTTCTTTTCCTAGCAACATTTGTGGCCTGTGAGACCAATACTATATATAATGTATATACAGTGGAACCTCAAAAATCAAACTTAATCCGTTCCAGGAGCTAGTTCTAAATTCGAAAAGTCTGAAATTCGAAGCAATATTTCCCATAAGAAATAATGGAAATACAATTAATCCGTTCCAGAAACCCAAAAATATTCACAAAAAAATACATTTTATAGAGATTAATTACAGTTTTACATACAACAAATACTATAGTTTTTAATTATGTATAGTAATACATATAAAATAATGTTTTTACTTACCTTTATTGAAGATTGGTGATAGGGAGGAGGAGAGAGGGAGTTGGGGTTAGTGTTTGGAAGGAGAATCCCCCTCCATGAGGACTTCAGGTAAAGCCCTCTCTGGGGTTACTTCCCTTCTCTGTCTTTTAATGCCACTAGGACCAGCTTGAGAGTCACTGGACCCCTGTCTCACAAAATAACTGTCCACAGTCCTGTTTCTGGTGCCTCTTTGACGTTTCCCTAAAATGGGACATGGTTCTGTCACTGAATTTGTTGCAAAGATGGCTTGTTTCAGCTTGCTCAGGGTGGTACTTCTGCACAAACATTTGGACATCATTCCACTTGGCACAAATCTCCTTAATCTTTGAAGAAGGCGCCTCATCCACTCCCTCTTCCTTCCCCTCTGAAGCAAGTTCCTCAGCTGTGGTCTGATACTGCTCCAGATGAAGCTCTTGCAGCTCTTCAGTGGTTAGCTCTTCCCTGTTGTCCTCCACCAACTCTTCCACATCCTCACCACTCACCTCCAACCCCAGGGTGTTCCTCAATGCCACAATAGAGTCCACAACAGGCAGAGGGTGAGCTGGGTCAGGGTCAGCCTCAAACCCTTCAAAATCCCTCTTTTGGACACAATCTGGCCACAATTGTCTCCAAGCAGAGTTCAAAGTCCTGGAAGTCACTCCCTCCCAAGACTTACCTATAAGGCTTATGGAGTTGTAGATGGTGAAGTGATTCCTCCAGAACTCTCTTAGGGTCAACTTAGTGTCTGTGGTCACTTCAAAGCACTTTTCAAACACTGCTTTTGTGTAGAGTTTTTTGAAGTTAGAAATGACCTGCTGGTCCATTGACTGGAGGAGAGGAGTGGTGTTTGGAGGCAAGAACTTCACTTTTATAAAACTGAAGTCCTTAGACAAGAGGTCTAATAAGTTTGGAGGATGAGCAGGAGCATTTTCCATTAACAGGAGGCACTTGAGTGGCAATTTCTTTTCCTGGAGGTATTTTTTCACACTGGGGCCAAACACTTCATAGACCCACTCTTTGCAAATTTGTCTTGTGACCCATGCCTTATGATTAGCTTTCCACAAGACACATAACTTGTTCTTAAAGACATTGTTTTTCTTAAACACTCTGGGATTTTCTGAATGATACACAAGTAAAGGCTTCACTTTAAAATCACCACTAGCATTAGCACAGAATAAAAGAGTAAGCCTGTCTTTCATAGGCTTGTGTCCTGGCAGTGCCTTTTCCTCCTGTGTGATGAAGGTCCTTTTTGGCATTTTCTTCCAAAATAAGCCTGTTTCGTCACAATTAAACACTTGTTCAGGTTTGAATTCTTCACTGTCTATGTACCCCTTAAACTCCTGTACAAACTTCTCAGCCGCCCGTTTGTCTGAACTGGCTGCCTCACTGTTACGTTGGTTGTCCCTTATTATTTTGATAGTAAGGTTCTCACTACATGTTCTAGTGTGGGGTAGCTTTTTACTTAATGGCCTTATTTGTCTAGGGGTAATACTTACATTATGGCTGATCATCCTGAGTGTCTCATATCCTCTCACCAGCCCTCTTCACAGGATATGTAAACTACTACTATAAAAATATAACTGTATTCTCAATAGATATGTACAGAATATACAATCACAGCCTCCCATTTTCAAAACAAAATCTACACACTCCATACCTGTTCTCCACATGGTGTGTTCCAACAACTTTTGTCCTTCACTCTTCTTGACATAACTCTGGGCTAACCAGTGTTTTGACACACTTTAGTCACCCTGGGTATGGTGGCCACAACTTAAATTATAAAAACTCACCCCTGGAGCACACATAATGCCCCAAAAGATAGAAGAAGGACCCAGAGATCCTGCCAGGTTGAAGGTCAGCCACAGAGAGAGGGAGTCAGTGAGAGGGAGAGAGAGAGAGAGAGCCTGGCTAAGCTCCTCCCACCAAAACAAAAGACTGTTGCCAAGCACAATTCTCCAGTTACCACCATTCTATAGACCACACCTTAATTTTACTTTTACAAAAAGAAATACAACTTTATAAACTACTTATTTAAATTGTGTGTTTATGTGTCTATAGTATAACCTATTATATTGAGAAAAATAGGCTTGACCCAGCTGCCTCTCAGTCATAAGGTTGATCACTCCTTCTGACATTTAGAGCAAAGTCCCCATCAATTCAATATAATTAGGTATTCCAGAGTAACTGTTACTTATAAATACATGTTGGGTCCTATAGCCCCATAACACCCCCACCTCCAGACGAAGTCTCACAAAAGCTAGCCATGTCCCTCAGGATACGGCTAGTAAAAAGTATATTGCTTAAGTCTGAAGGCGGTAACCAAGACTACTAGAAATGCTACATATTTCCTAGCACCATAACTACTCTTCACTTTACTGTTATTTACAACAGATTGCAGAATTTTTTATAAAAGCATTTTAACCATACCCATATACTCAAGGGTGTAACTATTTACAATTTTAGTGACTTTTAAACAATACACATTACAATGCAAAATTGCACACAATGCCCACTGTGAAAGCCCACACCAACAGGCCTGTGCCTCTGCTACGGTAATCCAGCAAGCAACTGGTACTCCAGGGTGGCATCTTCCTGATCAGGAGACGAGAGTAGAGCCAAACCCAGAGCAGTCAGGTGTACACCAGGCAGGAAACTTCACAAAACATGTCAAGGTGTCTCTCACTTGGTGGCCGAACCAAACAGTGAGACTTCCAGTCAACACTCACGATCCTTAACATGGTCAGGCACTCAAGCCCATCTTCCGAGGTCCCACTCCACACAGATCCTCCAAACTTATGAAGAGGAGGCTGACATAGAACATGGAGGGGTCCAGGGGACCACAAAGGCAAACCGTCGGGCCGTTTTGTATATAGAGCACACCAAGACACAACATACCTTCCTGAACGTCTCATGTTACCGAAGGTTGTCAACCACTGCCTCAACTCACATTTACGTACACCCTGACCCTCGTCACACTTTTGGCTCTGACTCGACCCCTTCACAGTCAGATGGCTGGTAGAGAGTACTCAGGCTCGCTGAGAGTTAACCACTGCAAAAACAACAAGGTCAGCACAAGACAACACTATGTACAAAGTACGCACCATGCATCTACATGAAACATCTAGAGAGAGCATCAGCAACCACATTCTCTGAGCCTTTTATATATTTGACTTCCAAATTAAAAGGCTGTAGGAACAAAGCCCATTTTAAGAGTCTGATTTTAGTCACTATACACAGGAACAGGATGAAGAGATCCTGAGACATGTACAAATGCTGAATAGCCAGCCCCAAAATGAAAATTTTCTTTCCTGTGGTAAAATGTTGACATTTAAACTTAGAAGGTTGTTCATAGACAGTAACAGTTCTGCAACCTCTCGCAGTGCAACAACAAACACCAAAGACATCTCTTTGCACCCAGGTTGGATACATCAAGTTTACACAAATACCATCACGTTCCATCTCACACACAAATTTTAAACACACAATGAACACAATTTGCATTACACACATTAAAATGGTGCTTGAACACAGACCATGGAAATCACATCTTCCATGTTTTAGCTTATTTAAAATGTTTGCATCTTTTAGTGCATAAGTATCAATCTTTCTAATTCTGTAAACCTTAGTTGTTAAACGTACTCTGTGGTAGTCAGTGTTTATGCCCAGGGTGTCATCTAATTTGGGAACCATGAAGCATGGGAATGCCCACTGACTCTCACTAAGCACTACAAACTGGTGTTGGAAGAATTTCACTTCTTCCTCCATCTCCAATTTTTCATACAGATTCTTCCCACACAAAAATTGTTGAATTGGCTCAGCTTCCTTAACAATTTCTTCATGGAGTTTCAACTTTTCCCCATTACTGACATCCCAAACTTTTATAAAGTTCCAAGGTGGCTGAGCCAACTCTCCAACATTTTTCTCATTAAAACCAAGCATGCATTTCCCAAAATCTTTTATACACATGCTATTTCTTAAATACACTTTTGGTATTTCATACAGATTATTGTTTTGCAGCCCTTTACATTCCATTAAAACATTGGTCTCTCTGAATTTTTGACATAACTTCAAACCCTTTAACCGGTTACTGTGTACACTATACTCATTCTTTTCTTGCTTGGGGGTGTGGGTTTTATATCTAACCCCTGGGAACTTCCCCCACAACATGTTCAGCTCACAGCAACTTGCCATTCAGATTTTTACATGAATTGGCTCCAGTATCAGCACTTCCTCTCCAGCCTCCAGAGTATCATGGTCCACATTATGGTCCCACATCATCATCCTGGTCTGGTTGATGGGCACGTTCACTGGTACCATCCACCTCATACGAGCCAAACAGTGTCTGAAACTGAGAAAAAGCTCCGAGGGGGGAGCATCACCATCCTCCCCAAGCCAATAGCTCAGAGATTCCAGAGTGCTTCCCAACTCAGCAAATACAAAGAAAGGGATCCTCTCATCCCAGTTGTTAGTATTGTCTATACCATAGGCTTGCATCATTGTCTTGAGGGTTTGATGTAATTTCTCTATTTCCCCTTGAGATGGAGAGTGATACACAGTTGAACACTGAGGCTCTACTTTTAGTCCCTTCAAAACATTTCTAAAAGACTTTGAGGTAAAGTTAGGCCCTTGGTCTTTTTGCACTGCTTGTGGAAAACCAACATGAAAAAAGAACTTCATCAAAACCCTTAAGATTACACGAGCAGTTATCTTATGCAGAGGGACTGCTTCCAGGTACCTGGTAGTGGAGCAAATATTTGTGAGTAAATAATCATTTCCCAGTTTGGTCCTTGGGAATGGACCAAGTACATCTACTACCAGCTTGCTGAAGAGTTCACCTGGTGCTGAAATAGCCTGGAGGGGAACAGGTTTAATACTTAGACTAGGTTTCCCTATAAATTGAAAGACATGATAGGTCTCAATATACTCTCTGACAGTCTCCCACAGCCGAGACCAGAAGAAATGCCTGGAAACCTTGGACATCACCACCTGGGGACAAAACCCTTGTTCTCCTTCCATCGATACTGCAAACAGAGGTGAATTCTTTGTAAGAGTTTCCTCCCTGAAATGAAAACACTTATTTAACTGTAAAATCTCTTCCTCAGCAACAGCGACATTTTCCTGCACAAAAATTAATTGCACCCTAGCAGGTGCAGCCTCTCTCACACTATTTAACTGATCCATTCTCCAATCATGCTCAGCTCTGGCTGGAACATCCTTTTCTTCAGTTGACTGCAGTTCAACATCAGAAAGCAGAGTTACCAAACTTAAGCCCTCACCATCCTCATGAGAAATATCATGAAGACTGTTGGTAGCATGATCATGAGCCATACTTCTCATGGTGGAACCATCAGGGAGAAGGTCTGGCAGGGTTTTCCTAGCCATTTCCTCCCAACATTTGGGATTTGGTTTCCCCCAACCTAGTTGTTCCTCACTGTCTAACAGACCCATAACATTATTCCCTAATAAGAGGTCGACCCCTTTGAAGGGAATTTCATCTGAGATACCTACAGGGAGATAGCCAACTTGGTATGCAGATTCTACCCATAATTTGTGTACAGGTGTCCTTATGGTTGAACCCGTAATACCCTTCAACAATATATCTACCCCAGTATAGGTATCCTTAGACACTGGCAGCACTCCAGCACGTAGCAAAGAGTAGGTGCTACATCCATCTCTCAAGGACAGTATGTTCTCAACTCTGCCTCCATCCTTTTGCAAACCAACTGCGGACCTACTAGAAAATATACACATTCTGGGGTCTAGATCCAAAGGTTCCTCCTCACCTTGCCTTGAAGACCTAATGCAGGCAACTGGATGTATCTCTGCAGTTAGAGTCCTCTGGGGTGGTTCCTCCCTTTCCTGATCTCGCCGCCTTGACCAGCAAAACTTTTGAGTGTGTCCAGTTTTGTTACAGTAGTAACAGGCATAACTCTTAAAGGTATTTTTACCATTTGGTGTAGGACTGGTACTGTTTACTCGAGGACCTGAAACATTATCTGATTGTCTAGGTAAACTTTGAACTCCAGCTGACTTACCTTTTCCTTCTATTTTATAGGGCACCTCAGCCTTCATTTGTTCCTGAAAATTCTTGTCCCACTTACCTTTATGACCATAAGACTTGGAATAAGGTTTAGAATGAGTGGGGAAATTTTCAGAAGCAGCATGACTGTTTTTACTTACCAATTCCCTGCGAGCCAAAAATCGGTCACCTAGATCCAGTGCTTCTGAAAGATTATCTGGGTTTTTGTCCTCCAAATATTCTCTGAGGTCAACAGGGATTGTATTGTACAATTCCTCATGAACCATCAGATCTACTAATTTGTTATAGTCTTTATTAACTCCTTTAGAACAAACCCATTTCTTAAAAAGGAACAGTTTCTCATTCCCAAACTCAGTTAAGGTCTGCCCATCCTGAAATTTTTGATTCCTGAACTTTTGTCTATATTTCTCAGGTATCATTTGGTATGCAAGCAATACTTCCTCTTTAATCTTATCATAATCAGAAAAATCTTGCCCCTCCAGAGTCTCTACTCTCTGGAATCCTTTACCCACAAGTTGTGTGCGAACTAGGGTAGCCCACTTCTGTTTGGGCCATCCTTGCTCCAAAGCAGTCTTCTCAAAAAAAGAAAAATATCTATCTGGGTCACTCTCTGTAAACTTAGGGACAAAATTTGCAGCTTTAGTTATGTTAAAGTACTGCTCAGGCTCTTGTTCTGAACCTCCTAACCTCTGACGTTCTTCCTCCTTAGCTTTCATTAATTTCATTTCAGCCTCTAGGACAGCTAATTTCAGTCTCATTCTCTCCATTTCCATATCACCTGGAGTAGGTGATCCCTCATGTTCACTGTTAACAGGCATGTTTACTGATGAATTATTACCTTCTTCCCTGAAGCCTAAAAAATCTGAAGACTCATCTTCTGACATAGTTTTATCTTTAAACACTTGCTTCCCTCTTACAGTATCAGTGGACAAAGTTTTCCCACAGGCACATAAAATAACACAAATTGAATGTAAACTATGCACATAGCACTTACCATAACCACAACAAAAAATGTGTTACTCAACCTTTCTCCTACCTTAGGAGAAAAACAACCTGTAAACTAATATATGAAAACAACACTTCCACTGACCCACCTTGGTAAATCTTCTACCAGAAACATGCAACTGTTATTACCCCATACCAGCACATATAGTTCAAAGAATGTTTTGAGTTATTTTAGCAGTCAAATAACTCTCTCGGACAGGCCCCCATGTTACGTTGGTTGTCCCTTATTATTTTGATAGTAAGGTTCTCACTACATGTTCTAGTGTGGGGTAGCTTTTTACTTAATGGCCTTATTTGTCTAGGGGTAATACTTACATTATGGCTGATCATCCTGAGTGTCTCATATCCTCTCACCAGCCCTCTTCACAGGTTATGTAAACTACTACTATAAAAATATAACTGTATTCTCAATAGATATGTACAGAATATACAATCACAGCCTCCCATTTTCAAAACAAAATCTACACACTCCATACCTGTTCTCCACATGGTGTGTTCCAACAACTTTTGTCCTTCACTCTTCTTGACATAACTCTGGGCTAACCAGTGTTTTGACACACTTTAGTCACCCTGGGTATGGTGGCCACAACTTAAATTATAAAAACTCACCCCTGGAGCACACATAATGCCCCAAAAGATAGAAGAAGGACCCAGAGATCCTGCCAGGTTGAAGGTCAGCCACAGAGAGAGGGAGTCAGTGAGAGGGAGAGAGAGAGAGAGAGAGCCTGGCTAAGCTCCTCCCACCAAAACAAAAGACTGTTGCCAAGCACAATTCTCCAGTTACCACCATTCTACCACACCTTAATTTTACTTTTACAAAAAGAAATACAACTTTATAAACTACTTATTTAAATTGTGTGTTTATGTGTCTATAGTATAACCTATTATATTGAGAAAAATAGGCTTGACCCAGCTGCCTCTCAGTCATAAGGTTGATCAGTCCTTCTGACATTTAGAGCAAAGTCCCCATCAATTCAATATAATTAGGTATTCCAGAGTAACTGTTACTTATAAATACATGTTGGGTCCTATAGCCCCATAACACTCACAAAGTCTTACAACATTGTGTATGCCACTACGCTTCTTAAATCTGTCAAACCAGCCTCTGCTGGCCTTAAATTCACTATCAGCACTGGTTCCAGGAGTTTTCTGTACCAGATCGGCATGCAACTTCCTTGCCTTTTCGCAAATAATCGTCTCTGAAACACTATCACCTGCAATCTCTTTATCCTTGATCCACACCAGCAACAACTTCTCAACCTCTTCAACTATTTGTTGTCTTTTTTTTGGTTAGCATATTAACACCTTTCGCAACATCAGCTTCCTTGATTTGTTCTTTCTTTACCAGGATGGAACCGATGGTCGACTTGTTTTTCCCATACATTCTGGCAAGCTCAACAAGTCTCACACCACTCTCATACTTCTGTATTATTTCCTTCTTCACATCTATGGTGTTTCTCACTTTCTTTACCACAGGGGTACCACTAGCAAGTTTCGTTGGGCCCATGGTAGCTTATTTCACAGTTCCACAAGCACTAAATAATCATAAGGAAATAATCATAAAATGCGTGAATGAGAGCGCAGGTTAGTGTTCACTCAAGCATAAACAAAGCTAGACTGCTCACAGCGCCTGCGCAGGGACGCGGACAGAGCGGGCCGGCAGACAGGTCCCATACCCGGTGGTCCGAAAATAGGGGCGCGTTCGATAATAGGGACACAGTTTGTCCAAAAAAATGGTCCTATTTTCGAAACGTTCGATATGTGATACGTTCGATTTTTGAGGTTTCACTGTATATAAACTCACTGTATTGAACACAATAACACAAGAGGCGTGGAGTTAAAAGATAAAGAATCACACACAAAGTGGGAGTTGTCACAGCTGCTCTTTGCTGATGACACTGTGCTCTTGGGAGATTCTGAAGAGAAGTTGCAGAGATTGGTGGATGAATTTGGTAGGGTGTGCAAAAGAAGAAAATTAAAGGTGAATACAGGAAAGAGTAAGGTTATGAGGATAACAAAAAGATTAGGTGATGAAAGATTGAATATCAGATTGGAGGGAGAGAGTATGGAGGAGGTGAACGTATTCAGATATTTGGGAGTGGACGTGTCAGCGGATGGGTCTATGAAAGATGAGGTGAATCATAGAATTGATGAGGGAAAAAGAGTGAGTGGTGCACTTAGGAGTCTGTGGAGACAAAGAACTTTGTCCTTGGAGGCAAAGAGGGGAATGTATGAGAGTATAGTTTTACCAACGCTCTTATATGGGTGTGAAGCGTGGGTGATGAATGTTGCAGCGAGGAGAAGGCTGGAGGCAGTGGAGATGTCATGTCTGAGGGCAATGTGTGGTGTGAATATAATGCAGAGAATTCGTAGTTTGGAAGTTAGGAGGAGGTGCGGGATTACCAAAACTGTTGTCCAGAGGGCTGAGGAAGGGTTGTTGAGGTGGTTCGGACATGTAGAGAGAATGGAGCGAAACAGAATGACTTCAAGAGTGTATCAGTCTGTAGTGGAAGGAAGGCGGGGTAGGGGTCGGCCTAGGAAGGGTTGGAGGGAGGGGGTAAAGGAGGTTTTGTGTGCGAGGGGCTTGGACTTCCAGCAGGCATGCGTGAGCGTGTTTGATAGGAGTGAATGGAGACAAATGGTTTTTAATACTTGACGTGCTGTTGGAGTGTGAGCAAAGTAACATTTATGAAGGGATTCAGGGAAACCGGCAGGCCGGACTTGAGTCCTGGAGATGGGAAGTACAGTGCCTGCACTCTGAAGGAGGGGTGTTAATGTTGCAGTTTAAAAACTGTAGTGTAAAGCACCCTTCTGGCAAGACAGTGATGGAGTGAATGATGGTGAAAGTTTTTCTTTTTCGGGCCACCCTGCCTTGGTGGGAATCGGCCGGTGTGATAATAAAAAAAAAAAAACCTTACTAAAGTTATTATTATAATATTGCTTACCACTTTTGTTTATTACAATAAACATGCACAAATCTTGTATAATACTAATGTTACATCATATATTTACATATGTACAATCACTGGACATGTTTTTAGAACTGCTGCAGCTTGTGGAACTCCTTGAAACAAGGCACCATGCACAGAGGTACCTTACATTCCTCGCACGTAAACTGAGTCTTTGTTGCCGTCGTTTTGTTTGTGCACAGACAACACATCTCTTCTGAGCAAATTTCTTCTTAGTTGCAGGAAGCTGTATTATGAAGTGATCACCTTCCCTCCTCAAATGCTTGGGTATATCCTGAGGAGTTCGAGGACGGTTTTGTATAGCAGGTGTTGTTACCTGGTATTTCATTATGAGTTGTCTGACAACAGACAAGCAAAATTTACCATACGGTGGTCTGTTGCCAGTCTTTATTTGGTACATATTATAAGCATTGAGCATTGAAATGTCCATGAGGTGGAAGAAAAGTTTCATGTACCACTTGTAACTCTTACGAACATAATCAACAAGGCCAACCTGCATGTCACATTTGTCAACCAAGCGCATGTTTTGTGTATAATCAATCACTGTCACTGGTTTTTGAATATGTTCATTAGTCACTCCATCAACTTTGCCACTGTCTTGCATTTCATTAGGGTGAATGGTTGCCAACAATGTGACATCTCATTTGTCATGCCACCGTAATGCCATGATGTCATTGGCAGTAAACACCTGCACCTCTTCACCATGAGTGTCTGCGTTGAACCTGGGCATATGTTTACGATTAGAACGCATTGTGCCACACACATCTGTCATGTTCACTTGCAAGAAATCACTGAGTAAAGGGCTTGTGTACCAGTTATCAGTAAATAATGTATGCCCCTTACCAAGATAAGGTGCCATCATGCTTCTCACTACGTCACCTGAGATATCCAATAACATCCTGGTATCTTTCAATGTTTTACTTCCCATGTATACAGCAATATCCAATACCAGGCCACTGTCACAGTCACAGAGTACAAACAGTTTTATACCAAAGCGTTTCCTCTTGCTCGGTATATACTGTTTGAACGACAGTCTACCTTTGAACTAAATCAAAGACTCGTCAAGTACAAGATTCTTGAATGGATAAAAGTACATGTTGAACTTATGTTTCAGATACATAAAAACATTTCTAATCTTGTATAACGTGTCACTTCTGTCAGGCCTGGTTTTATCAGAGAAGTGCAACATACGTAAAAGTAAGATAAACCTGTTCACTGGGATGATTTCACTGAAGACCGGGGTACAAATTAGCCGATCTGTGGACCAGTATGATTTCATATTATACTTATAGACATGAGGCATAAGCATTATTGTTGCAAAAGCAAATACATTTCTGCAACAGTTATCTCTTTCCACCGGTGTAGTCTTGACTGTTGTGATATCATATTTGCCATGGTGTACTCAAAATACTTGTTACTTTCCCTGACAATAGTTTCCATCAAGGGCTGGTCAAAGAATAGTTCAAAAAATTCCAGTTCATTTGCAGTGTTTCCAAGGGAACAAGTTGGTAGAATTCCACTTTGAGAGTCATCAAACTGGTGGGGCTTGGGAACAAAATTGGGATTTTGCTGCCAATCCCAGATATGGTTTGCTGGTGGATACTGGACATCATAAGCTGGTTGTACTGGTAGTTGTGGTTGTGGTGGGCTGGTGGCAGACTCTCCGCTTTGTCCTTGAACTGAGGAGTCAGCAGCGTGGGTCCCAGCCTGGGCTGGTGAGTCATGCATGGCCCTGGCACTACCATCACCACTACCACCATCTACTGATGTCTGTGGTCTATCCATGCCAAGTGTAGCCACATCATCCTCACTTTCACTGTCTATTCCTGGTGTAGGGCCACGGGATGTACTCCGTCCCCTGGGCACTGCATAGGGAACACTACTCGAGCGCATGTGGTGGCGTATATACCAACGCTTCACTTGTGAATATGTTTCCCCACTATCACTACTCGAATGATCGTCAAGGGCAATAAAATCACAATCCACGTCACTTTCATCATCATTTCTGAAGTCAGAGGCCTGGCCACGCGAAAATAATAGTTTTCTCTTGCGATGAGGTACAACTGAACATGATTGAGGCGTGCCCACACCAGAGGTAGAAGGTTGAGGATCGTCAGGGTTTTCTGCACTATTATTGATATCCTGGTCATTCCTTTCGGTGACTAACTGATCAAAGCCAAAGAATTCGTCTTGATTTCCACTTCCATCAGAGTCAGATAGGAAGAGAAGAGTCCCAATTTTCCTTGGAGTGAGAGCTGCCTTGCGACGAGGCATGGTGAACAAAGGTAACTGAGCCGGCGTTCCCACAATGCTATGCGGACGCCTAGAATTTTTGTTTACGGTGCACACACCAATCAGACCCGTTCTCTCACATGTAGGCCTACCAGCCTTTTTGCGCTAAATTTGGCGTCGCTAGAATTTTGGCATAGATCTATGGTTTGGACCCTGAATGTAAAGCCGTAGATCTGTGGCACTGACCCTGGAGGGGTTAATCTGTCATATACAAAGTATTATTCTGACATAGTTGATGATCTAATGTCTGACCATTCTGTTTTATGGATTTTTATTTGGCCTGATTCAATTATTTTGATTCTGTAAACCATGAACAGTATTTCCTTGTTACGTATTCTTATTGGCAAAATAGAGTAAATCGTCTATTTTTTGTGTGAATGATAATTCAATATGGAAATCAAGTGTGATATAGGAGATTCCTGGGGACATAACTAATGAACAGTGGAAATGTTATTTTAGTGCCAGGAATGTCTACATTGTTTATTATGGACTTTATTTTTAATTGCATTTTTTGTTAATTTTGCATGAAATTTGCCAAATTACTGAATTCTAACCACTTTATTGGGCAGTTGAAATAGTTGAATGGGCAGTTTCTTATGCTCAGTTGCTAAAATGGAAGGCATACTAGTGAAATAGCTAGAAATAGGGGATGAAATAGAAATAGGGGATGAAATAATGGCTTAAATAGGACTCTAAATTGGATGAAATTACTAATGCATAACTTGTGCCGAGACTGCTAACTCTAAAAATGCATAATTCCATAAGTTTTCCACCAAATTTCATTCTTTTAGTGTCATAATTTCAGAAAATTATTCTCTGCCATTAAAGATGAAAAAATAATTTTTTTTTTATATTTTGAAAGAAAAAAAAAAAAAAAGTGAACACTGGGAACATAAATTTTTTGGGTCTGGACAGTGAAAGGTTTAATGTTGGCAGAATATAAATTCAGATATTTACCTAAATTTCAGTATAACTGCTCAGGACATACAATAAACTGATGAACTAAAGAATGCACAGCATCTCAGGCAAAACTTAGCCTATATCATATACTTAAAATTTACTCAGTTTATAATAAAAATTTCAATAAGATATACAATAAGATCCCCATATCTGTGGGGGATACATTCCAAGGACCTGCTCTGGATGCTGAAACTGTGGATAGTAGCAAACCCTATATACAAGCCCTATGTATACTTATTATAAAGTTTAATTGATAAATTATGCGCCGTAAGTGGAGAATTATCACTTTTTCACTGATGGGAAGCACTTTATTGCTTCTCTTAGGCTTTGAAGAACTGCCAGCTTCTCTACTTTTGTGCTTTGGGGCAATTATTATGAAAAATTAAGAGATATTTTTGAGCCACAGTAAACTGTTGATAACTGAAACATCGGATACCTAATCAATGAATATGGGGGTTCTTCTGTAAATGTTAAGTTTAGCAGAGTGAGCAGTACAGTTACGTAGCCCCTAAACGGTCCAAACATATATATACGTTTTATTTTTCCTGCCTCCAAATTTGGCACGATTGGCCTGAGATGCCTGGTCAGCATAGAAGTGGTCTTAACACTCGGTGTGCACAGTATTAAAAAAATCTGGGACCACTTAGTACCTTGTGGGAGCGCCAGTTAAATTGAGCGCCAGCTAGAGCAAACAGTGTGGCAGACACCAAGGATTCACTGATGTAATGTCATATTAACCTCAAGGATAATTTGTGTGTGCTTCTCTTTTAAGACACCATGGAAAGTGATGTTAAGTGCCTCCTGGTGTTAGACAATGCCCAAGTTTAGGGTCTGTCTATCTCTGTCTCTATCTCTGTCTCTGTCTAATCTGTTATGCCACTTGAAGAATCCTGTTTATCTGTCTCTGTCTATCTGTGAGGAAACTCAGAGGAGGGGAGAGAGAAATGTTGCCTACTTCAAAGATTAAGGAAATCCATCTGTCTCTGGATCTATCTGCCTCTGTCTATCTAAAGGAACGAGAGGTACAGGCCACTATGGACAGATATGTTGTGCGAAAGAAGTCCAGTGACTCTGAAGCTGGTCCTAGTGGCATTAAAAGAAGAAGGGAAGTAACCCCAGAAAAGGACTTGCCACCTCAAGTCTTCAATGGAAGGGGATTCCCCTTCTAAACACTAACACTCTCTCTCCCCTCCTCCCATCCCATCAATCATCACCAGATCTTCAATAAAAGTAAGTGTCATGTAAGTGTGCATGCCTTTTTCAGTTTGTGTGTATTAAAATTAGCATTTCATGTGGTAAAAAAAATTTTTTTTCATACTTTTGGGTGTCTTGCACGGATTAATTTTATTTCCATTATTTCTTATGGGGAAAATTCATTCACATACCGATTATTTTGCATAACAATTACCCCTCTTGCACGGATTAAAATCATTATGCGGGGGTCCACTGTATTAAAAAAATCTGGGACCACTTAGTACCTTGTGGGAGCGCCAGTTAAATTGAGCACCAGCTAGAGCAAACAGTGTGGCAGACACCAAGGATTCACTGATGTAATGTCATATTAACACTTCTCTTTTAAGAGGAAAGTGATGTTAACCCCAAGTTTAGGGTCTGTCTATCTCTGTCTCTATCTCTGTCTAATCTGTCCCTGTTTATCTGTCTCTGTCTATCTGTCTCTGTCTATCTGTCTCTGTCTAATCTGTCTCTGTCTATCTGTCTCTGTCCATCTGTCTCTGTCTATCTGCCTCTGTCTATCTGTCTCTGTCTATCTGTCTCTGTCTTTGTCTATCTGTGTCTGTCTGTCTCGGGCTTCGTCTATCTGTCTTTGTCTATCTCTTTCAATCTGTCTTTGTCTATCTCTGTCTCACAGGTACACATAAATACAAGTATATGTAGTATAAATTACCTAGGATAACCCAAAAATCCAGACAAAGTGCTATACTCTGCTTGAAGATGTGAATAAAGGTGATGACGCAGTCTTGTGGCTCTCTCTGAGACAGAGATAAACGGATAGACAGATAGACAGGGAGCTTGACACACAGGCAAATAGACAGACAGAAATGTTTGTGTACCAGCAAAAACAAAGCGAGGGCGATGGTCATCTAATCTTTTCTTATCAGCTGCACCCTCCACCACCCTCATGTATGCTCATCAAACGTCAGCTCTTATCAGATGTTATCTCCCCTTATCATGACACTGTCAGGGATGAACTTCGTTTTTCATGCTTCAAGTCAACTTATTATTAGGCATTATTATTATTAAGTATTATTATTATTATTATGTATTATTATTATTATTATTACGTATTATTATTATTACGTATTATTATTACGTATTATTATTATTATTAAGTACACCTACCATCCGGCTTACGACCTGCTCGACATGCGAACACTCGACTTATGACCGTGTTTGTTATGCCAAATTTCTGGGAAATAAACAACTATTTGTGTTGTACACAGTGTTTATCCTAAACCTTACAGTATAAAATACAGTACTAACAGCAAAAAAGTAAAATAAAACATGAAATACCAAAATAAAACAATAAAATAAAGTCATTACAAAAATGTGATGTTGATATTCAGTAGTAAAGTTCGACTTACGTCCATTTTGACTTACGACCGGTTTCTCGGAACCGAACTCAGTCGTAAGTCGAATGGTACTTACGTATTTTTATTACGTATTATTATTATTATGTATTATTATTATTACGTATTATTATTATTATGTATTATTATTATTATTATTATTATTATTATTCTCCTAATCCTTCCTCCTTTTCCTCCTTTTCATCCTCCTCTTCCTCCTCTTCCTCTTCCTCCTCTTCCTCCTCTTCTTTCTCTTCCTCTTCTTCCTCCTTCTCCTCCTCTTCCTATTCCTCCTCTTCCTATTCCTCCTCTTCCTCCCCCTCCTCTTTCTCCTCCTCCTCCTCCTCCTCCTCCTCCTTTTCCTCCTCCTCTTTCTCTTCTTCCTCCTCCTCCTCTTCCTCCTCTTCCTCTTCCTTCTCTTCCTCCTCTTCCTCCTCTTCCTCCTCTTCCTCTTCCTCCTCTTCCTCTTCTCTTCCTATTCCTTCTCTTCCTCTTCCTCCTCTTCCTCTCCCTCTTCCTCCTCTTCCTCTTTCTCCTCTTCTTCCTCTTCCTCCTCTTCTTCCTCTTCCTCTTCCTCCTCCTCCTCTTCCTCCTCCTCTTCTTCCTCCTCCTCCTCTTCTTCCTCCTCCTCCTCTTCTTCCTCTTCCTCCTCCTCCTTCTCCTCCTTTTCCTCCTTTTCCTCTACCTTCTCTTCCTCTTCCTTCTCCTCTTCTTCCTCCTTCTCTTCCTCCTCCTCCTCTTCCTCCTCCTCCTCTTTCTCCTCTTCCTCCTCTTCCTCCTCCTCCTCTTCCTCCTCGTCCTCCTCCTCTTCCTCCTCGTCCTCCTCCTCTTCCTCTTCTTCCGCCTCCTCTTCCTCCTCCTCCTCTTCCTCCTACTCTTCCACTTCCTTCTTTTCCTCTTCCTCCTCTTCCTCGTCTTCCTCCTCTTCATCCTCTTCCTCCTCGTCCTCCTCCTCTTCCTCTTCTTCCTCTTCTTCCTCCTCCTCTTCCTCCTTCTCCTCTTCTTCCTCCTCTTCTTTCTCTTCCTCCTCCTCTTCTTCCTCCCCTTCTTCCTCTTCCTCCTCTTCCTCTTCCTCCTCTTCCTCTTCCTCCTCTTCCTCCTCTTCCTCTTCCTCCTCTTCCTCCTCTTCCTCCTCTTCCTCTTCTTCCTCCTCTTCCTCTTCTTCCTCCTCTTCCTCCTCTTCTTCCTCCTCTTCTTCCTCCTCTTCTTCCTCCTCTTCCTCCTCCTCTTCCTCCTCCTCTTCCTCCTACCCTTCTTCTTCCTCCCCTTCTTCCTACTCCTCTTCCTCTTCGTCCTTTTCCTCTTCTTCCTCCTCTTCCTCCTCCTCTTCCTCCTTATCTTCCTCCTTTTCCTCATCTTCCTCGTCCTCCCTCTATTCTTCCTCCTCTTTCTCTTACCCTTCTTCCTCCTCTTCCTCCTCCTCTTCTCCCTCCTCCTCCTCCTCTTCCTCCTTTTCCTCTTCCTCCTCTTCCTCCTCTCCTTCCTCTCCCTCTTCCTCCTCCTCCTCCTCCTCCTCCATTCTTCTGGTATCCTGGGCATTGCTTTTGGTCTAAAACTCCTCAAAACCATGAAATTGATCTTCACTGACACTTCCATCTGTGTTAGAGCATCACTTGGGAAGAGAAGAGTCTCAGATTTGCTGGGGAGTCACATATTTCTTACCGCTAGGCATGCTGAAAAAGGACAACGGAAATGGCATTCCCACAATGCACCACTGGCTCCCTGATTTTTTTTATATGGTGCACACTGACCATGGAGACCCATTCTCTCACGTGTGGGCCTACCAGCTTTCTCCTGCTTGATTTGAAGCAGCTAGAATTTATGCGTATAGATACGTCAGAAACAGTGGTGCGTAAGACGTATTTATACGGCGTAATCAGTCAAAGGGTTAATAATCCAACAAAAAACTGCTGTGCAGGTGATAACCAGCTCCTGTGCTAGACAGCACACCCCATCACTTTTCAAAAGACTCAACTTGCTAAATATACAAGACATACACTCTTATTATTGTGCCTACTACATATTCAGAACTTTAAACTCCACTGTAAATCCTCCTCTAAAACTACTCCTCGACAGTTACAACAGAATGCAGTCACAAAACTCTCACTATGCAAGTACGCTATGCATATAAAAGGCCTAAAGATCTGGAACTCGCTACCGGAACAAGTCAAGGATCCCCAGACAACTTATAAATTTAGGACTCTGCTAAAAAATCATCTTATCTCACAATATTAACCAAATCAACCAAACATCTACTGACTAGTTTTATCATGTGACCACCTGGCTTTTAATTCTGCCATTCCATAAAATATTACCACCTGCACCACTCCTTGTAAATTAGATTTTGTGCTAAGTATACATAAGATTTATTAAGTCTAAATAAGATTGTAAAACAGCTAACCACTTCCATGTTTAGTTTTAAGTAACAATAATATGTACTATTATCTTATCTAGTTTTAATTAGTTACTATGTATTAGGATTAGTTTGCCCAAAATGCCTTGGCATGATAGTGGCTATCTTTGTACTTAGCAAATCTTTATACTTACAACAACATTGTTATGGTGACTATCATCATCCAGTGAACAACATTGTTATAGTGACTGTATCATCATCCAGTGAACAACATTGTTATAATGACTATTTCATAACCCAGTGAACAACATTGTTATAGCGACTATTTCATAACCCAGTGAGCAACATTGTTATAGTGACTGTGCGTCATCCAGTGAACAACATTGTTATAGTGACTGTATCATCATCCAGTGAACAACATTGTTATATTGACTGTATCATCATCCAGTGAACAACATTGTTATAATGACTATTTCATAACCCAGTGAACAACATTGTTATAGCGACTATTTCATAACCCAGTGAGCAACATTGTTATAGTGACTGTGCGTCATCCAGTGAACAACATTGTTATAGTGACTGTAGCATCATCCAGTGAACAACATTGTTATAGTGACTGTAGCATCATCCAGTGAACAACATTGTTATAGTGACTGTGCATCATCACCCATGAACAACATTGTTATAGTGACTGTGCGTCATCCAGTGAACAACATTGTTATAGTGACTGTAGCATCATCCAGTAAACAACATTGTTATAGTGACTGTGCATCATCACCCATGAACAACATTGTTATAGTGACTGTGCATCATCATCCATGAACAACATCGTTATAGTGACTGTATCATCACCCATGAATAACATTGTTATTGGGACTCACAGGCATCATTCCTCTCATTTTTGGATTTATATTCCTCAAAAAATATTTTGTCACAGCTTTTATTCACCAATGTGCAAAGAGTTTATGATTTTACATTTTTTTAATAATTTTTACAAAATGGTTAATATCAAATAATTTCTTGGCCAAAATTCATAATTGGTGATCACATGTGAAATATTTCACGTCAGACATTTAGCTTAACGAAATCTATCTTTAACTCCTGCCACTAGCTTAGAAAATATCCTGTAAAAAATCTGTTGTTTTGAGAAGAGTATCCTCACTAGACAAGGGATGCTACACAAACATCCTGTACATAGAAGAAAGAAACTTGTGATTATTTTTCTGTCCAACTTGGACTGTTAACTAATCACTCACCTCATGAGTTTCTCTCTCCTATGTGCGGGTTATTTGTGTATTGTTCCAGTCACGGTATTGTGCCTTTGTATTTTTTAAGGGACACTATCTTGCACCTCTTCATCTTTGGCAGACCCTGCCACCATTGAAGTGTCAGCCAGTGTGTCATCTGGTGTATCAGTGTCAGCCAGTGTATGAGTCTGTCACTCAGAATAAGTTTGGCTAAAGGCAACTTTAGTTGCATCAAGTTGTGCTTATTTTACAGGACACACTGATTAGAAATACTGCATTGAAAGATGCCATCTCTTTTTCCTCTTTGTATATGTATGTGGCTGTATAACTGAGATCTGAAAGTTAATTGCACCCTTCAGGCTTGATAGGAACCAGTGGCGCAATTGTCCGAGCACAAGATTGTGCCAGGGGAGAAGACTAGCACACATCTGTAGGTAAGTTACCTGTTAATGAATTATGTGGTTTAGAAATATGAAATATGCATTTCTGTGTAATGGTATGATGAGCCACCAAGAGCACAACCAGCATGCAGTCACATATCTTCTCATCTTTTAAAGATCACCACTGGGACTGTCTCACTCTTTTAGCCCAGTATACCTCCATCTGCTCTGTTTTCTATAGCTTCCTGTACTGTGAAATTTAAGAAAGCAGGAAGCACTAGCATGCTAGAAAACCACAAAGTACAGTTCAGTACATATATCAAAGGAAATGTTTTGCCATGAGGGTCTTCTTCAGTCCTAATACAGAGATAACTAAGAAACAAGTATGCAGTGGCAGGAGTCAGGTGGGTCCACCTGACTCCTGCCACTATATATACTTGTATCTTAGATATCTCTTCTCTGTATTAGGACTGAAGAAGTCACTCGTGGCAAAACGTTTCCTTTAATGTATGTACTGAACTGTACTTAAGTGTGTTTTCTCACATCTTGTTGGTATCACAATTCCATTTCTTACAGTCTTGCTGATCTCTCATATATGTAAAACCCTTGAACATGGGGAGTCAGCAGGGGTCATTTGGCACTCACACAAAAATGCATTTCTCATACTTCAAAACTACGTATTCTGTATTTGAGCACTGACAACCCAATAGAAACTTAACCAAGAGAACTCTAGGTATAAAGTGGAAGCTGGAAGCCCATGCCATGGCAAAGAGATAGGTATAAAGATGAGTCACAAGGATGATAGAAAATACTTTCTCAATCTTCAGGGTAGTAAAGAAATCAATGGGATATGGGACGTTGTTGAGATAGACTGCATATATATACAGTCTTAAGAGTAAGTATGAGAAAGCTCCAGAGACAGAAACCAGTAATACCACCATTTCAGTATGATTGAGGAAGAAGGCCAGGAGCCAAGATTCAACTCTCCACAAACACAGATGGTGAGTACTCATGGGAAGCAACTTTGCATAGTCTCGTGCAAAAGTCCCCCCTTTCTTCCCTGTGCCCAAGCAGACTATGAAGACCACCAGTGACAGTGTATGAGAGATCAAACTGACCTAGACTTTGTTGACACTCTTCCAGAAGTACAAACACAGTGTTATTTATGCTGGTAGGATATACTGTGCCCACCACTATGATTCTGTGACCTCAGTGACCTAATGCTGTGGTCACTTCTCTGTGGTGGTGGTTTTGAGTGACCTCGTACAAGGTCACATCACCATTGTAGTGAGTTTGAGTGACCTCATATTGCATCACCTCAATCATTCATGATGGTTTTCCTCTCATACTCTATCAGTCATGATTTGTTGTCTTGTTACACTCCACAGGATGGGTTTCTTGTCATACTTCATCAGACTTGATGGGTTGTCCTGTCATACATGATGGGTTTTCTGTCATACTCTGTCACACAGGATAGTTTTCATTCAGGGTAATGGAATTTATTAGCCTCAGCTGGGGGAGCCTTCAGTAAGGCAATTTGGATATTAACAATAATTTCAGTAGCTAATGGAAATTAAAGGTTCTCTGTAACATTAATATAAGTATATAGAGGCACTACAGTAGGTCTACTGGCTTATGCTAGTCAGATCTTCACACCCAACTATCTTCACCAGTATATTTGTCTCACCTATTTTTTAAAGCTACTCAAGCTATTACCTTCTATAATGCTACCTGGCAGTTTGTTCCTCTTGTTGACAACTACTGTTAAATCAGCATTTTACTGTGTCCTTTCCAAATCTGACTTTTTGCAACTTGAATTTGTTGTATCAGCCTCTTTTGTGGCTAGGTATCTTCACCACCCTAATAATATTTGCTTTATTCCTGCCTTCTGGTTATACACGTCAGTGACCTCTTAACCAAAACTCTGCCCCATTCGTGTGTTCGTTCGTACACCTGCACTGCAATGCTTTCCAGCATGAATTATACAGTGAGTCCAGTGGTGATACATGAATAATAACCTCCCTAATACATTAGCAGTTGTATAAGGAAGCATCCTATTATGAAACCTAACTCGAAACGCAAAATGTTTACCTTTTGCGAAAATGTTTAGTCTAATAACAGTGCTGTTATTGTATCATTATTGAATGACACATTTCACTCATGATGATAAGGCTAATTATAAATGTGTGTATGATAATTAATTAAGCTTTATGATTGAGGTGAGTGGGCCATTTGAGTCCATCAAATGTAAAATATGAGAAGATGCCAGTAGTTTACTTTACCCATCTGTCATGATATATTATGGTTCAGGTAAGTTTTGTTTCTGTTGTCTTCTTTTATCTATAAACCTTTGAAGGGGAGTGTCTTAATGATGTCTTCCTGATCCAAGGTTGTCTGCTGCTAGTGGCTAGTATCTTCAGAGCAGAGTTGTATGCTCTCCTTGCTGCTGTTGTCCATTGAAAGTAATTAAAACCTTTGTTCCTTTAATGCCCTTGTTGTTTATATGCATTGTTGACTGCCACATCTGTAGTACACAGAAAATAATAGTCACTTATTGGATCCCAGGATGTCTTTTGGTTTGAGGAAATGATTTTTATGAATGCCTCAGTAGGTACTGCAGTTCTGGACCTTCTAGTCTTCAAGAGGCACCTTCCATTTTCTGATTACTTTCCAGTACTAACTCAGCTCCTGTGAGAGCAGTAGCAGCAATGTTGGTTCTCATTAGTGACCAACCAACGTTTTTGAATCAAACCCCATAGGAGTTTTGACTACTTTTCCTCTGCTGCTGCTGGAAGTGGTACTGCCATCTGTGTGTACTGAACACATTGGACTTGCACAGTCATCTCATGGATGGGCACCCGGCACCACTCAGCGAAGATTGTCAGATGGTCTTGACAACCAAACATCTGATTATCTCCTTCATTATAGAGCATGCTAACTCCATTCCAGGTGTTTTCTTTTTCATCCAGTCTTCTTTCTAATAGTCCTAACTTTACTCCTGACTCTATTGTTTATTTTTTATTAATATTAATTTATTACATCAACTGTGACCAACTTGTCCCTTCTCCCTCTTTCAGATGTTTTTCCCTCAACATCTTCACCTTTCATCCCCTTCCCCCAACTATCACTGTTTACCTCTGTTGTTCAGTGTTTAATGCCACCTCTTGTAGATGTTTTTACCTCAACACCTGCACCTCTCCATCCTCCCCCACCATCACTGTTTACCTCTGTTGTTGGGTGTTTAATACCACCTCTGGCAGATGTTTTTCCCTCAACACCTGCACCTCTCCATCCTCCCCCCATCATCACTGCTTGCCTCTATGGTTCAGTGTTACCTCTTGCAGGTGTTTTTCCCTCAATGCCTGAACTTCTCCTCTCCCTCTGTTATGCAGTGTTCATTGTTACCTCTTGCAAGTGTTTTTCCCTCAACACCTGCACCTCTCCTCTCCCTCTGTTGTGTAGTGTTCAGTGTCACCTTTTTAGTCTCTGCATTCTCCAAGAATGTATTACAGCCTCTCCTCACTTAGTGATGTACTCATTTACCAACACCTCGGACTTATGACAGGTTTGCTGACCAGTATTCATACCTAAATAATGTATATTAGAGCCAATTTCCTCTATTTGTTCATTTCAGTGTACAGTACACTACTGTATAGATATTTAAAAAATATACCAGAAATGTTACAAATGGTGCAAAGGTGACATTTAAACAGTATCAAAGATGGTTGACACAAACTCACTACCATTATAGTATGCTCCTCACTTAGCGACGAATTTGTTTACCAACGTGGTCTTAGGAACGGAACTCCGTCATTAAGTAAGGAGAGGCTGTAACCAGAATGTATACTAATATTAAAAAATGCTGACTTGAATACAATATTCTAACATGCATCAGTACTATTAACTCAGAATGTCAATGGTCCATTGCCTTATTTGTATAAAGGCTGTACAGGTGCAGTTTATCAGAGTAATTCAGAGTCAAAGTCTTGACTTTACTTCTTCCAAGTCAAGGAATAATATACAGTATTGTAATATCATGATGCTTTTTTCTTGTAATAATATTGAAGAAATATTGTCATGTACTTTTTAATTTGCATATAAGAAGAGTCTAATTCTTTATATACTCCCAAGATCTCAGCTGCTAAAAATATGTTGAAGTTCTCTCTTTTTAAACAATGCATTTAATGTTATCATTGAGAAGACTTGCAGTTAGTAAGACTTGTAATTTTGAGAGTATATTTTTCTACTGGAATTATTTCTTACGTATTTGTTCCACGATGAGTGATTTTCTATGGAAAATTTTAATTAACTTTATGAATCAAGTTTATTAGCCCTTAAACGGTCCAAACGTATACAGTGGACCCCCGATCAGCTCCCAATGCTACCAATTATGTAAGTGTATTTATGTAAGTGCATTTGTATGTGTATGTTTGGGGTCTGAAGTGGACTAATCTAATTCACAATATTCCTTATGGGAACAAATTCGGTCAGTACTGGCACCTGAACTTACTTCTGGAATGAAATAATATCGTAAACCAGGGGTCTACTGTATATACGTTCTCGCGTAGTGCCCCAAACGTATATATACGTTTTATTTTTCATTCATTCAAAATTGGCATGATAGGCCTGAGTCGCCTAGACATGAGAGAATGGGTGTGCGCATTCAGTGTGCATGGTATACAAAAAAATCTGGGACGTCTGGGTACCACATGGTAGGACCAGTTACATTCATCTCCATCTTGGGTCAACATCATGGCACATCCTCGTGATTCACTCACGCCTCATCGTATTAACACTCTACTATTCGAGGAAAGTGATATAGATAGTGAGTTTAGTGGATTTGACACCAATGTAATATTCAAGGAATTAGTGAAAATGTCAACGATAACCCAGATGACCCTCAGCCCATCACCTCTGGGGTAGCCACACCTGACCCTGGGCCAATCACCTCTGGGGTAGCCAGTGTGGCCACAGCAGACCCTTGGCCAAGCACTTCTGGGGTGGCCAGTGTGGCCACACAAGACCCTGGGCCAAGCACCTCTGGAGTGGCGAGTGTTACCCATAGGCAAATTCGCAAGAGGAAACTATCATTTTCCCGGTGTTTTAGTGATAGTGAAAGTGATGTAAGTGATGATGAGATTGATTTTATGCTATTCGAGGATTCGTCTAGTGATAGTGAAGTTCATTATTCACCAGTGAAGCATACTTTTAGGCGTCGTTATCTACGTTCAGGCAGTGTGCCATATGCACTCCCCAAAGGTCGTGGCAGGGCACGTTCCAAAACCCCGGCCACTGATAGTGAAAGTGATCATGAAGGCAAGTATGCGGGGATGAAGGAAGTAGTGGTGGGTGGCATGGTGCCTAGACCACATGGTGCAGTGGGTGGACAGACAAAGGACCGCTCGGCATCCCCTCAACCATGTGCTGCCTCCACTCCTGTCCCTCCTCCTGCTCCCCCTCGCCCCATGCCACAGGTCCACCCTGCACCATGTGATCATGAGTGGAACTGGACACAAAGTATATTCGTGCCACAGAATGTCCAATAACGAATGAGTCTACAGAGATAGACTATTTCCAGTTGTACTTTGACGAGCCTATAATGAACTTGATAGTGACCCAGACAAACACTTATTACCGATATGTCATGGACAACATAACAGAGGCTGGAGAATCATCATGGCTGCACAGGTGGAAGGACACAACAGTGGCTGAAATGTATTTATTCTTTGCCACTGTCATCCTTATGCCACATATCTGTAAGAACAATATATGTAATTACTGGTCCACAGACCACTTCATCAGTACTCCAGTTTTCCGTGACCTCCTTCCCTGCAACAGATTCACTCTGTTGCTATGAATGTTGCACTTCTTAGACAGAAATACGCCAAACAGAAATGACCTTCTATACAAAATCCGGGAAGTGTTTATGTATTTGAAGCAGAAATTCAGTGCATACTTTTATCCCTTCAAGAACATTGTTGTTGATGAGTCCTTGATTCTGTTCAAGGGACGCTTGTCATTCAAGCAATATATACCGAGCAAACTTTTTGTTATGTGTGACTGTGAGGGTGGTCTTGTGTTGGATGTTATTGTATACACCGGGAGAAACACACTCGATGATGACAGATGGATGTTGGGCATTTCCGGTGATGTTGTTCGCAAGATGATGGAACCATACCTTGGCAAGGGCCATACATTGTACACAGACAACTGGTATACAAGCCCAATGCTCACTGATTTCCTACATGTGGAACAGTGAGAAGGAATAGGAAACATATGCCAATGTTCAGTGGAGGCAGTGTTGAAGGTGCAGTGCAAGTGTTTCATGCTAATGACATCATGGCACTGGCGTGGCATGACAAACGGGACGTGACATTGCTGTCAACCATCCACAGAAACGAGATGGTACAGACAGACAGACTGAGCAAGTTCAACAAAGAACCTATTGTAAAGCCAGCTGCTGTCGTGGACTATACGAACAATATGCGACTAGTTGACAAGTGTGACATGATGATAGAGTTTGTTGACTGTGTTCGTAGGAGTCGCAAGTGGTATATAAAACTGTTTTTTCACCTTGTAGACATTGCAGTGCTCAATGCATTCAATATGTACGAAATAAAGACTGGAAAACGACAATGTTTTGCAGAATTCTCTCTGAATGTTGTCAAACAGATAGCAAGAAAGTATGGTACCACACCTGTACCTGCCCCTTTACAGTGACCTGTCACACCACAATCTGACCCTCAACCACAGCCAGTGGGAGAAGTGCCAGACCGAATCACTTCTAACTGTCACTATCTGGTAGCAATACCACCTACCCAAAAGAAGAAGAATGCCCAGAAAAAGTGTGTTGTGTGTGCTACCACCAAAAAAAAATGACCCCAACAGCGGAAGGACACATGGTTCATTTGTCACCAGTGTGGGGTGGCACTCTGTATGAATCCATGCTTCATGGAGTATCATACAATCGTGGAGTTCTAGAAACATAAGTAGGACATGTAAATACTTGTATATAGTTATAGATAATAGAATGTGATTCAGCCAGGTGTGCAGAATCACCTGTCAGTGTGTACATGTGTATTTATGACAATTTCTTATATTATATTGGTGTATAAACAACAATTGGCATTGAAATCAAAAGATTTGCCATAAAACATAATTATCATATCATGAAAACCAAGAAAATTAAAAAAAAAAAAAGGGAAGAAAATGGCAAATATGTAGAATTTCTGCAAGCGGCAGCGCTCCACGTTGCCGTCAGGTGATCACCAAGTGCCAACTTCGTGGCCTCATATCTCGGTAAGTACTGACCCTAAATTTTTTTTTATTCTAAAACACTTAAAAAAATGTGCTCTTTTTTTTCTATATATATTTTTTTTTTTTTTTCAAAATATTTGGGGCGCTGCGCGAGTGAATGTATATATACGTTTGGACGATGAAAATAAATGGTATAAAATACCGACACACTGGAAACATAAACACATATGCAGTTTAATGTGATCCTTTATTGACAACGTTTTGCCCACACAGTGGGCTTTTTCAAGTCATACACAGATCTACCTGGGGTGGAAGGTATGGGAGTATTTATAGTCAGGTTCACCTGACCTCAACATTCTGAACCTGACTATAAATACTCCCGTACCTTCCACCCCAGGTAGATCTGTGTATGACTTGAAAAAGCTCACTGTGTGGGCGAAACGTTGTCAATAAAGGATCACATTAAACTGCATATGTGTTTGTTTCCATATGTTTGGACCGTTTAAGGGTTAAGCGATATACATGTATATGATTAGTAAATAACATGGACATTCACAGAGTTTATTTTACATTGTGTACACAATGTGTCTGCTGATAATTAAAATGTAATTTTTAATTACATTGCAAATGATTATTCAAACCTTTGTAAGTACTTTGAGTTTGTTGCTTATTACAGTACTGTACTATTTTCTTTGGCTGTGCATATACTGTGATGGATTGTTTCAACTGTTGCTCTGCGTAGTTTATCACCCTCCCGTTTGGGTTTAGCGCTTTCGTGTGAACATAACAATTTACATAATTTATTTTGTCCCTTCAGCGTATAAAATTAAGATGATTTTTAATCCACCTCAGAAGTTCTCTGGAGGTGTCTCGTGCACTCAGCCACTCTGCACCATCAGCTATAAACTTAGAAGTTGCTCAAGTCAAGTTTGATGAGGAAGTTTCCATCTGTTCGGAATTCTCACAGTCTCAGACCTCATACCTGGTGGCTGAGGAGGACCACAGGTGAGAAGTACACTCATGCTTCCCTCGTATCATTTGTCTTTTACTTTCCATTGAGTGGAAGTAAAAATTATCTTATGAATTATGTATAGAAATGATATCAGCTTGCAGAGAAGCAGTATCATTGCTGCACATCCTGCAGTTGCTGCAGCTGAGGCAGCCTTGCATGGCACAGTGATTCTGCTTCTTTGTTAACAGTGCTTTTCTGTCTTTGTCACATTAGAGTACTGTGAAATTGTGCAACTTTTGGCATATTCAGGTACCAGATGATCATTGTTATATATACCTTCCCCCGCTCTGGTTTCCACGTGATAATTTGAGAAAACTTTTTCTGATTGGCTGCAAACTAACAGTGCCAGATTGTTACTGAAGCATTTAGGTATCTTTTTTCTCTTTCTTTTTTTTAATTAAATGGTGTAGCATATTCCCCATAAAACATCTTGACTATGCCTAATTTCAGTGGGGGATGTATATTATGAGAAGAATGATTCCCTTTAAGATTAGACTGTGTACTTCAGATTTTCTAACCTACTAACATGGAATTGTTGGCTTCCATCCTGTGTCTGGAGAATGATTCTCCTGGTTGGCATCAAACTTTTAATGCCAGTTTGTTTTCCTCAACAGATGGTTTAGGTTATTACTCAGTTGTAAGTCACAATTTGCTTTTGATTTCCACTCAGTAATTGGGAACACCTCTTGTTAGCTTAACCCTTTCAGGGTCGAGGGGCCCTCTCCTAAACTTGTTCTCAGGGTCGAAAACTTTTCGGAAAAAAAAAAATCTTCTAAAATGATAGAGAATCTTTTCCCGATCATAATGACACCAGAAGTATGAAATTTGATTGAAAACTTACAGAATTATGCTCTCGCGAAGTTTGCGGTCTCGACGATATTTATGCATCGATTTCTCCCACTTTGAGCCCTATTTTCAGCCAATTCCAGTGTACTAATTGACAAAGATCATATCTATTTTGCTAGAACTCCATTTTTCTATCGAATGAGTGCAAGAAACCACCCATTTACTGGTATCAACTATCCAATAAAGTGGTCAGAAATTGGCAATTTTGCCATTTTCACACAAATTTCAGAAGAAGCCAATTTCCAAATAGGGTCCAGAATAAACAAGACAGACATTCCTGGCATTTAAGTAACATTTTCTCTGTTCATTAGTCACATCCCCAGGCCCTTCTTACATCTCTTTTGCTTTCCACTTTGAATTTTTATTCTCACAAAAAAAATAGAAGATATACTGTTATGCAGACAACTGCATTACTGTAGAAATGGTATAAATAATATCAACGCACTTTTGAAAGAATATTAGACTCATCAATTGATGTGTATTGGATGTTTGACGTGATTTGTTTACTTTTGAACTTCGGTAAAAATCGAACATTTCTGCTACTGTGAGCTCAATTTCAAGGTACGTTTACCTGGAGTTTACCTGGAGAGAGTTTCGGGGGTCAATGCCCCCGCGGCCCGGTCTGTGACCAGGCCTCCTGGTGGATCAGCGCCTGATCAACCAGGCTGTTGCTGCTGGCTGCACGCAAACCAACGTACGAGCCACAGCCCGGCTGATCAGGAACTGACTTTAGGTGCTTGTCCAGTGCCAGCTTGAAGACTGCCAGGGGTCTGTTGGTAATCCCCCTTATGAGTGCTGGGAGGCAGTTGAACAGTCTCGGGCCCCTGACACTTATTGTATGGTCTCTTAACGTGCTAGTGACACCCCTGCTTTTCATTGGGGGGATGGTGCATCGTCTGCCAAGTCTTTTGCTTTCGTAGTGAGTGATTTTCGTGTGCAAGTTCGGTACTAGTCCCTCTAGGATTTTCCAGGTGTATATAATCATGTATCTCTCCCTCCTGCGTTCCAGGGAATACAGGTTTAGAAACCTCAAGCGCTCCCAGTAATTGAGGTGTTTTATCTCCGTTATGCGCGCCGTGAAAGTTCTCTGTACATTTTCTAGGTCGGCAATTTCACCTGCCTTGAAAGGTGCTGTTAGAGTGCAGCAATATTCCAGCCTAGATAGAACAAGTGACCTGAAGAGTGTCATCATGGGCTTGGCCTCCCTAGTTTTGAAGGTTCTCATTATCCATCCTGTCATTTTTCTAGCAGATGCGATTGATACAATGTTATGGTCCTTGAAGGTGAGATCCTCCGACATAATCACTCCCAGGTCTTTGACGTTGGTGTTTCGCTCTATTTTGTGGCCAGAATTTGTTTTGTACTCTGATGAAGATTTAATTTCCTCATGTTTACCATATCTGAGTAATTGAAATTTCTCATCGTTGAACTTCATATTGTTTTCTGCAGCCCACTGAAAGATTTGGTTGATGTCCGCCTGGAGCCTTGCAGTGTCTGCAATGGAAGACACTGTCATGCAGATTCGGGTGTCATCTGCAAAGGAAGACACGGTGCTGTGGCTGACATCCTTGTCTATGTCGGATATGAGGATGAGGAACAAGATGGGAGCTAGTACTGTGCCTTGTGGAACAGAGCTTTTCACCGTAGCTGCCTCGGACTTTACTCTGTTGACGACTACTCTCTGTGTTCTGTTAGTGAGGAAATTATAGATCCATCGACCGACTTTTCCTGTTATTCCTTTAGCGCGCATTTTGTGCGCTATTACGCCATGGTCACACTTGTCGAAGGCTTTTGCAAAGTCTGTATATATTACATCTGCATTCTTTTTGTCTTCTAGTGCATTTAGGACCTTGTCGTAGTGATCCAGTAGTTGAGACAGACAGGAGCGACCTGTTCTAAACCCATGTTGCCCTGGGTTGTGTAACTGATGGGTTTCTAGATGGGTGGTGATCTTGCTTCTTAGGACCCTTTCAAAGATTTTTATGATATGGGATGTTAGTGCTATTGGTCTGTAGTTCTTTGCTGTTGCTTTACTGCCCCCTTTGTGGAGTGGGGCTATGTCTGTTGTTTTTAGTAACTGAGGGACGACCCCCGTGTCCATGCTCCCTCTCCATAGGATGGAAAAGGCTCGTGATAGGGGCTTCTTGCAGTTCTTGATGAACACAGAGTTCCATGAGTCTGGCCCTGGGGCAGAGTGCATGGGCATGTCATTTATCGCCTGTTCGAAGTCATTTGGCGTCAGGATAACATCGGATAGGCTTGTGTTAATCAAATTTTGTGGCTCTCTCATAAAAAATTCATTTTGATCTTCGACTCTCAGTCTGGTTAGCGGCTTGCTAAAAACTGAGTCATATTGGGACTTGAGTAGCTCACTCATTTCCTTGCTGTCATCTGTGTAGGACCCATCTTGTTTAAGTAGGGGCCCAATACTGGGCGTTGTTCTCGATTTTGATTTGGCATAGGAGAAGAAATACTTTGGGTTTCTTTCGATTTCATTTATAGCTTTTAGTTCTTCCCGCGATTCCTGACTCCTAAAGGATTCTTTTAGCTTAAGTTCGATGCTTGCTATTTCTCTGACCAGTGTCTCCCTGCGCATTTCAGATATATTGACCTCTTTTAGCCGCTCTGTTATTCTTTTCCGTCGCCTGTAAAGGGAGCGCCTGTCTCTTTCTATTTTACATCTACTCCTCCTTTTTCTTAGAGGAATAAGCCTTGTGCATACATCGAGTGCCACCGAGTTAATCTGTTCTAGGCATAAGTTTGGGTCTGTGTTGCTTAGTATATCTTCCCAGCTTATATCGGTTAGGACTTGGTTTACTTGGTCCCACTTTATGTTTTTGTTATTGAAGTTGAATTTGGTGAATGCTCCCTCGTGACTAGTCTCATTTTGTCGGTCTGGGGCTCCTCGCATACATGTCTGAACCTCAATTATGTTGTGATCTGAGTATATTGTTTTTGATATGGTGACATTTCTTATCAGATCATCATTGTTAGTGAATATGAGGTCTAGTGTATTCTCCAGTCTAGTAGGCTCTATTATTTGCTGGTTTAAATTGAATTTTGTGCAGAGATTTAAAAGCTCGTGTGAGTGTGAGTTTTCATCAGAGCTGCCTCCTGGTGTTATTTCTGCAACAATATTATTTGCTATATTCCTCCATTTTAGGTGCCTTAAGTTGAAATCCCCCAGGAGCAAGATGTTGGGTGCAGGAGCTGGAAGATTTTCCAGACAGTGGTCAATTTTTAACAGCTGTTCCTGGAATTGCTGGGATGTTGCATCCGGAGGCTTGTAGACTACCACAATGACTAGGTTTTGGTTCTCGACCTTTACTGCTAAAACTTCCACTACGTCATTTGAGGCATTAAGCAGTTCTGTGCAAACAAGTGACTCTGCAATGTACAGGCCAACCCCCCCCCTTTTGCCTGTTCACTCTGTCACATCTGTATAGGTTGTAACCTGGGATCCATATTTCATTGTCCAAGTGATCCTTTATGTGGGTCTCAGTGAAAGCCGCGAACATTGCCTTTGCCTCTGCAAGCAGTCCACGGATGAAAGGTATTTTGTTGTTTGTTGCTGGCTTTAGACCCTGTATATTTGCAAAGAAGAATGTTATCGGACTGGTGGTATTGTTGGTACTGGGGGGGGATTTTTTTTCCGGCATTAGTATCTGTATCTGTTGGTTTGGAGTGGAGGCCATCGACTGTGGTTCCACTCCAGGAATGACTGGATTTGGTGTACGATTTCTGCCATTTCCTGCCAGTTTTTTTTCCTTCCTGGCACTAAAAAACCTCTCCCTCTTGAGTGGCTGTGGCTACCCAGGTTTTCCCATGGCCTGGATGTTTTGTATCTTTTTGTCCCCTTTAGATGGTATGCCTGGCAATTTAAGTTATAGCACAGTCTTTCCTGTACTGAAGAGGTACACATTTCAGGGTGAAAAAGCTTACAGGAAGGGAGTTTGCATTTTCCTGTTGTCATATGGGCATGGCATTTTCTAGGGTGGTCATAGTTGCACGTCCCATCTGTTTTTCCAGATTTCCCATGCCAGCAGATACCAAGTGCATAGTATGTGCACAGGCTTGGTTTCCGCTTGCCTTGGGTTTCTGTGACTGTATTCCCTGTTGGTGCATGTTTCCCTGTCTTACTTCTATCCTCCCTAGCACCAACAATGGAGCTCCCACCAGTTGTTTTTGGTAATTTATCCTCACTATTGCTATTGGAGTCCTCTTGTTTGCTATTTCCTGCGGTATTTCTAGTTTGCAATATTGGTTTTATCTTATCTTTGACTACACTTGTTTCCCTACTATGGCTCCTGTCCCCTATGAGGTCATTTATATGTATTCCTTCCTGCGTATAATTCCCGACTACCTGGACAAAATCTCCAGCTTCACCATTACTGTCTCCCAGGACAGTATCTCCAGCTTCACCATTTCTGTCTCCCAGGACAGCACCTCCAGCTTCACCATTACTGTCTCCCAGGACAGTATCTCCAGCTTCACCATTTCTGTCTCCCAGGACAGCACCTCCAGCTTCACCATTACTGTCTCCCAGGACAGCACTATCAGCCCCACATTTACTGACTACCAGGACTTCATCTCCAGCCTTACAGTTTCTGACTACATGGCCAGTATCAAGGGCAGTACCATTCAGCCCAGACTTTTTATGTTCCCATCTGTTGTAGAAAGCTTCCAGGTTTTCTATGAAAGCAGCTTTGATGTTGTCCTCTTTTAATACCCTTGTGATTTTAGTCCACAGATTTTCCTCATTTGGGCATACCCAGAAACACTTCTCTGTTTTAATACTGCTTGTAGCTAGTTCTGGGATATCTGCACAAGGGGCGTGACACCAATTTCCACAAAAATGACAATTTATCCATGTGGAAGCCCGTTTGTTTGACTGACCACAGACTACACACAGCTTCATAATGATTTGAATGGTTGATTTACTGCAATTCTACTAGCAACCTCTTGAATATTATATTAATAACCTTAAATGAAGCTCTAGCTATTTGTATTTCTGTTTCTAACTCTTTTTGTATATTGGACAGCTTACCGTCACGTTCCTGATTTTTAATGTTTGTGTTTATAAGGGCGCCTACAACCCCATCCGTTTACAGTCTGCTTTATTGTCCAACGAAACTGTTTGAAACCAGTCCCGGGTTCGGACCAGTCAAGGGTTCGGACCAGTCAAGGGTCCGGACCAGTCGATCTGCTCTGATCAGTGGGTCACTTATTTAAAACATACTGGTCGGTGATTTGAGCTAACACATGAAGGATCTACTGGAAATTATCTACCCGAGTAATATGTGATTTGACTGATACAAAAGTATAACTTGCGTGTTGAAGAGCCGGTGATATCTGGCAGCTCCTACAATGACGAACGGTCACCTCCTTGTTTATCAATCGCTGTATCTGGCTTTTCTATTTTTTTTTTTCCGTCTCCACCACAATAAATGCTATATTATCACTATAGTTGACTGGTGCAAATTTTGGAGGAAGGACGCTTTTTCTGTAGTAATAATTGCTTCTCGTTGTGTATATTGCGACCGCTGGTAACTACAGGTTATATGAAATTCACAGTAACGTCTCGTATTTCAAGAAAAGAAACTAATGAAAGTCACTCCACTCCACTAAGTACCATTATAATACTGGTTAGTTGCTACTACAACACTGTATTCTGCTATTCACTGGTATCACTAGATTATATGCGAGTACACTAGCAGGCCAGTAAGATTATTAAAAACAGCTGACCTGTGGTAAGTTTCTGGCGACTTCTGGCACCTTCCTCTATAGGCTTATCACTTCATTTACAAATTCACCTGTTTTCAAATGACACTTTAGCCTTTATCATCAATATACTAGGGAGCCACTGTAGTATACACTATACACTATGTATACTCAATATTATCAGGGAGACTTTCTTTCCTCTGACATGAAAAGTTCAATTATTATTATTTTTTTCCACACGGGAACAGGCCTATGATTCCCCTCTGGCAGTAAACTCTGCTACGCAGTGCACACTAATTCTCCTTTTTTGACTCAGTATATAATGTTTTCCGCCCAAGATTGGTTCCAGGCGCTAGAGGGATGTATCGTATAGGATTGATGACACAAATTAAAGTTCTAGCACGTAAGAGCGACCGTGAAAACACGAGAAAACCGGGAGCACAACGAGGCACGCTGACACGCAGACACTTAGTTTTCTCCAGGATTAAACACAGGCAAACACAATTCTGGGAGTTTTGGCAAAGACATATTATTTGTTGGAGCAGACTGACCAACTGCCTGGTTTACACATTTTAATTTATTTAAGGCCTGACTTTTACAAGAAAGAATCTTTTCCTCTAATTCATAATACTGATTAATCATGAGATCTATTTCAGTCTCATCTACACAGTTTACTAACAAATCTCCTTCATATTTGTTGTAATATAATTTGTATGAATCATATCTATTCTCTAAAGCATCTAAATACAATTCTAAATCATCATTATTCACAGTTTCTTGATTCATTAATTCCAAACATTTATTATATGCCTTGGTTACATGACCCTTTCTAGCTTGCAGTGATGCTTTCTTTGCTCTATATTCCATATGTTTGTCTTCTACATTAATTTCCTCATTTTCAGCCATGATGCAATGTATTAAATTCAACTTAACACTGATTACAACTTACAACACTGATACAACTTACCTTTGAATAAATCCTAGCTACTTGAGCTTAGCAATTACATATAAAAGATTGTAATATAAATTTTAAATGTACATGAGTACAAACCTTTAGCCAGCCTTGGCTTATCAAAATTATTATACAAATTAATAAAAATCCTTGCCAGAATTTGGCATAGCAAAATTAATATTATACACATTATAATCTTCAGCCACACTTGTCTTATCAATTACACATACACTGATATAAATCTTGGCCAGAATTGTCTTATCAAATAAATATTATACAAATTAATATAAACTTAGCCAGACTTGACTTATCAAAATTAATATTGTAATAATTATAATCCACTACACATTCAGTAAATTTGTGAACTTAACATCCACCTCCTTCTGTCATTTCACATATAATTATTAAGTAATTAACTAATTAATGACTTCACTAATTACATCCTGTTCGAAGGACCAACGGGCAAATTAAATGTGGAAAATTGCATTTATCTGAATGTATCATTATATACATAACAGTAAATGAAAAGATAATTATTATTTATCAGTTAGACATGTAGGAATTTGGGACACCTAGGTCGCAAAAATGTACCCCTTCGATACCTACCACTGTCATATCCACAAGTTGCTCTGGCCCTAATAATTATAAATGAAATATACATCACCAGGAATGCTGGTAAATATATAAATTTGTGGACTGTATATTAAAATTAAAAAAGGATTATAGTATATACATACATTTATATAACAGAAGGAGAATATATCTTAATCATAATACACACCAATTTGACTGGAGATTAATGTGTATCATACTCAGAAAACCTCACTGTCTATACATGAAAATAACAACTGGCCAGAGTTATAACATAACAAACTTATCTGAGGTTCTTGGAGCTGTCTTGTTCAGTCGCCTGATATCTCAAGTTATGCAGGACTGCACAGCCAACAATTTCGCCTCCTATTTGAGAGGTGTTAACCCAGTTTTAACCTCTAGAGCACGAAAAATTCTTCCCATTACACTAACGTTTACTTGGCTCATTCAAACCAAAATGGCGACTCAGCCCCCCAGCCGCAGGTTTCCCATTTTCGATAACATACTTCTTTTAACCCTTTGAGGGTTTTCGTCGTACTAGTACGTTTTACGCGTAGGGGTTTTTGACGTACTAGTACGCATAAATTCTAGCGGCCTCAAATCTAGTGGGAGAAAGCTGGTAGGCCTTCATATGAAAGAATGGGTCTATGTGGTCAGTGTGCACAGTTTAAAAAAAATCCTGCAGCACACAGTGCATAATGAGAAAAAAAAAACTTTGACCATTTTTTTGGAATAAATCAGCGACTTTGCAGTGTATTTTCGTATGGTATTTATTGTTGTATTCTAGTTTTCTTGGTCTCATTTTATAGAATGGAAGACATATTACAGAAATTGAGATGATTTTGGCTGGTTTTACAAAGAAAGGTGCCTTGAAATTGAGCTCAAAGTAGCAGAAATGTTCGATTTTTACCAAACTTCAAAAGTAAACAAATCGTGCCAAGCGTGCAATACACGTCAACTGGTGAGTCTAATATTCTTTCACAAGTGCCCCAATAATATTTATACCATTTTTTACACTAATGCAGTAGTCTGCATAACAGTAAATCTTATATTTTTTGTGAGAATAAAAATTCAAAATGGAAAGCAAAAGAATATAAGAGGGGCCTTGAGACGTGACTAATGACTAGAGGAAATGTCATTTTAGTGCCAGGAATGTCTTTCTTGTTTATTCTGGACCCTATTCGGAAATTGGCATCTTTTGAAATTTGTGTGAAATTGGCAAAATTGCTAAATTCTGACCACTGTACTGGATAGTTGAATTTCATAAATGGGTGGTTTCTTGCACCATTCGATAGAAAAAATGGAGTTCTAGCGAAATATTCATGTTTTTTGTTGACTAGTACAGCGAAATTGGCCGAAAATGGGGCTCAAAGTGGGCAAAATCGCCGATGCGTAAACATCACCGAGACCGCTAACTTTGCGAGAGCATAATTTCGTAAGTTTTCTATCAAATTTCAAACTTTTGGTGTCTTTATGATCGGGAAAAGATTCTCTATCTTTTCATAAGAGAAAATAATTTTTTTTTTTTTTTAAATTTGGCCGACCCTGAGAACGAGTTTCGGAGAGGGCCTGTCGACCCTCAAAGGGTTAAAAATACAATATAGGGCATCTACTTACCTATAAATTACCGTATTTCCGCAAAATATATACATTATTTTCCACAGGAACCATGGCTAGGGCTAAAAGTAAGCAGGTTAAAACAATAAATGGAGAAAAAGAAATTGGAATGACTTATGCAGAAAGTAGTGCCACCAAACAGTACCAGCAGGTTGGTGTGGCGACCCTGGAAATTTGAAATTATGCTAGCCAAAATTAGTGCCGAATAACTGAAGGAACTGAATAACTGATTGCCGGATTTGTGATGGCAGACCTGTAGTCTTAATGTAGTTTCAGGGGTGAGTAAACAAGATAAAACAAATAAATGAGAGAGAGAGAATCAGTACATGAGGGAGGACAGGTGCAGAGTTATGTAAACAAACCAGGCGAATGTAAGTTTTGTAAACAAACAAAGTGTACATGTCTGGTTTGTGTACAAGTTGTCTCTACATTGATATGGTAGAATAAATAAAGAAGAAAGCTCCCATTCTCATATAACACCATTTTTAGAAGAAATGACGCTCTGAGTGAAGGCAATGGAAATAATTCACTCTGTCTGACTTTTTTGGGTTATCCTAGGTACTAGCTACACATATGCTGTTATGTATGATAATCTATGTAATTGTATTTGTGTACCTGAATAAACTTACTTACATATATACGAAAGGAATAATTTTCTACAGTTACCCTTAGTAACACATTTTCTCTTATGTTAGATTAGAGAAAATGTTATTCTTGCCGTCACTTGTACAAGTTATCTGGCTACGACATCTCATATTTATGTTTATTTATTCTATTGTGGGGTGCATTTATCATCTTTATATGTTATGTATCGTGTTTATTATATAATTTTGAAAAAAAAATCATGGATGGATTAATGAAAATGTGTATATTAACATAATACAGTGGACCCCCGCTTAACGATCACCTCCAAATGCGACCAATTATGTAAGTGTATTTATGTAAGTGCGTTTGTACGTGTATGTTTGGGGGTCTGAAATGGACTAATCTACTTCACAATATTCCTTATGGGAAAAAATTCGGTCAGTACTGGCACCTGAACATACTACTGGAATGAAAAAAGTTCGTTAACCGGGGGTCCACTGTATATGACATTTAATGAGACTCGGTGATTATTATTATTATCATTTCTAATATGGTGTCACTTGTGCAAGTCGTCTGCTTCCACATCTCATATTTATGTTTATTTATTCTACTGTGGGGTGTATTTATGATATTTATATGTTATGCATCGTGTTTATTATATAATTTTGCAAAAATATCATAGATGGATTGATGAAAATGCGTATATTAATGTAATATACATTTAAATGAGACTTGGTGATTATTATTATCATTACTAATATGACGTCCCGAGACATAGGACACTGATTTTAATGTGTACCTGCACGCCAGCACAGTGTGTAAGTTTATTTAGGTACAGGTATACATAAGTATAATTATCAGAGTAGTATATATAAAATATGAAATAACTTTTAAAAACACTTGAAATTTTGGAGTTTCCAGACATAATGGAGAGACTTAGTGCTTACGGATCTCACGGAGAATGGTGACCATATTAGAAAGTCAGGTGGGGGGAGCCGTATAGCAAGTTTTGGTCATAATTTGAAATAACCATATTAGCGGAATGCCGTAAAGAGAAACGCCATAAAACGGGGCCCTACTGTTCTTTAGAATGAATAAAATATATCATAATGTATGAGAGGAGTAAATGGTATAAGTGTTGTTGGTGGGTTTAAGGGCCGCCACTGAGAGAAGCCGTGTTGGTGGTGGCGGTGGAGGCTTCTGCCAGCACCACCATCACACTTAGACAACGTATGTAATTTATAACTAAGAAATATTTACATTTTAATTTATAAATAAGAAATATATTTGCATTTTAATTTATAAATAAGCAAGTTTATTCAGGTATACACAAATACAGTTACATAGATTATCATATATAGGAACATATGTGTAAAGTTCCTAGGATAACCCAAAAAAGTCAGAGTGACTTATGTATTTCCATTGGGGTCCTTTTATATTTACACTTAATATATTTGCTTTTATGCTTACACTTTTATATTTACACTTACCTTGGAGGAGCTGTTAGTTTAATTAGTTAATTTGATGGAGGAGATGCTGGCAGAGGTTTAGAGTAGTGGAAAATAGCAGGCCGGCATATGTTCAGAGGATATACACACATCCAACAACATTGGAGAGTTACTTTCGTGTCATTTTTCTATCACTCGCTTAACTTACTTGCTACACTGTTAATTCTACACTTTATCGCTGGCTGGCACTGTAGCCTTTATTGATACCTGCTGCTTTAGTATTGTACATATCGTAGAATCAATGAATCACTGCAGAAGGCACATTCTCCCCTCTCTTTTCCTCCTCCACTTTGGTACTTTGCTATGAATTTTTTCTTGAATTTTATTGTGTTTCTTTCCTTCTTTATCACAGGGCTGGCACTAGAAACTTTCTTTGGGCCCATGGTGGCTTATTTAGTGGTTGCAAGCAATAAAAACACTGGAATAATACAAAATGTATCGCAGGTACACTTGGAATCGACCGAAACAGCTTGTGAACACTGGTGCACCGGCTGTACATGGAGTCTTGGAGTGGCTGGGCCCTCTCAGGCCACGCTCAGGCCACAAGGATATGTTCGGGACGAAAGCCTTTAGACGAGTTTTTTGCCATTGGTAGAGCCAATTTTTTATGCTAAAGAGTGCCGTTAGTCAATTTTGGTGTTAGTTGATGCCGCCGTTGGTTGAGGGTCCAATGTATTTAGAAACATTCACTTCTTCCATACTCTCTCCAATGCCAATGTGATATCCAATTTTTATTTATCTGAATCATTTGATATCCTCATCACTCTTATCTATGTTCACTTTCAACTTTCTACCTTTGCACACCCTTCTAAACTCAGCCACTAACCTTTGCAACTTTTCTTTATAATCTCCTATAAGCACTGTATCATCAGCAAAAAGTAACTGTGTCAACTCCCATTTTGTATTTGATTCCCCATAATTTAACCCTTTGACTGTCGCGGTCGTATATATACGTCATAGGAGATACCGTGTTTGACGTATCTATACGCATAAATTCTAGCGGCTTCAAATCAAGCAGGAGAAAGCTGGTAGGCCCACATGTGAGAGAATGGGTCTCCATGGTCAGTGTGCACCACATAAAAAAAATCGGGAAGCCAGTGGTGCATTGTGGGAATACCATTTCAGTGGTCCTTTTTCAGCATGTCTAGCGGTAAGAAATATGTGACTCCCCAGCAAATCTGGGACTCTTCTCTTCCCAAGTGATGTTCTAACACAGATGGAAGTGTCATTGATGATCAATTTCATGATTTCGAGGAGTTTGAGACCAAAAGCAATGGAGGAGGAGGAGGAAGAAGAGGAGGAAGAAGAGGAGGAGGAAGGAAGGAAGGAAGGAGGAAGAGGAAGGAGGGAGGAGGAGGAAGGAGGGAGGAGGAGGAAGGAGGGAGGAGGAGGGAGGAGGAGGAAGGAGGGAGTTGGAGGGAGGAGGAGGAGGGAGGGAGGAGGAGGAAGGAGGGAGGTGGAGGAAGGAGGGGGGAGGAGGGTGGTGGAGGAAAGAGGAAGGAGGAGGAAGGAGGGAGGAGGAGGAAGGAGGAAGAAGAAGAAGAAGAAGAAGAGGAGGAAGAGGAGGAAAAATAAGAAGAAGAGGAAGAAGAAGAATAATAATAATACCTAATAATAATAATATGTTCCCTTGAGGCATGAAAACAGTTCACCCCATGACAGTGACAAGATAAGGGGAGATAACATCTGATAAGAGCTGACCTTTGATGAGCATAAACGAGGGTGGAGGGAGGGGGGCAGCTGTCTATCTGTCAAGAGCCAGGAGGAGGAGGAGGAGGAGAAGGAGAAGAAGAAGGAGGAGGAGAAGGAGAAGGAGGAGGAGGAGAAGGAGAAGAAGGAGGAGGAGGAGAAGGAGGAGGAGAAGAAGAAGGAGGAGGAGAAGGAGAAGAGGGAGGAGGAGAAGGTTCACTCACCAATTATCAGTACATAATATGTGTCCCCTACCAAGAGATGGTTCCATCATTGTTCGAACCACATCACCAGAGATACCCAATAACTTCCTGGTATCTCTCAATGTATTACTGCCAGTGTACACAATGATATCTAAAATGAGACCACTTTTGCAGTCGCACAGTACAAATAACTTTATACCAGAGTGTTTCCTCTTACTTGCTATGTACTGCTTGAATGAGAGTCTTTCTTTGAATAAAATCAAAGAATCGTCATAACAAGCTTCCTGAAGGGATAAAAATACATGCAACACTTTTGTTTCAAGTACATAAACACATTTCTGATCTTATATAACCTGTCGGTTCTGTCAGGCCTTGTTTTGTCTGAAAACTGTAACATACATAACAGTATCAAGAAACAATTGACACCTGTAATGTCACTAAAACCAGGGGTTAAAATCAGGCATTCTGTTGACCAGTATGTGGTGACAGTGTGCTTATACACATGTGGCATAAGCATTATTGTGGCAAAGAACAGGTACATCTCTGTCACAGTTGTGTCCTTTCACTGGTGTAGCCGTGATCTTGGTGAAAGAATTGTATTTGCAATGGTGTTCTCATAGTATGTGTTGGTTTCCCTGACAATAATGTCCATCAGGGGTTCATCGAAGAATAACTGAAAGCATTCTAGTTCAATGGCATTGTTCTCAAGTGTACACGATGGCTGTATACCACTTTGTGTTTCATCAAAATCATGAGGATTGGGAATAAAATCGTCACCTTGCTGCCAATCCCAGATGCAGTCTGCTGGTGGGTTCTGGATATTGAAATGTGGTTGTGGTTGTTGTGGGAGTGTGGGGTTGGGTGAGGCTGGTTGTAGTTGTGCAGAGTCAGCAGTGTTGGTAGTAGCATGGCCCACTGCTGGTGCCACATGACTCATGCCACTGCCAACATCGCCACCACCATCACCACCTTCCCCAAGCACATTACACATCCCTGTTGTAACAATATCATCATCTTCACTGTCGAGTCGTGGTGTAGGGCCACGTGATGTACTCCCAGATTTACTCCTTTGCCTTCGAAGGGCATAAGGCACACTACTAGAATGCATGCTGCGTCGAGCATACTGCCATTTCACTGGCGAATATTCCCACCCCTCCTCACTGTCGCTACTCGTACTGATGTCAATAACTTTGAAATCACTATCATTATCACTTTCACTGCTCAGATCTGAGTCCTATAAATGGGGAAATAGTTTTCTTTTTCGTCCTGGTACAGGTGAACGTGAATGAGATGTGACAGCACCAGAGGTCATCGGGGTTTTCATCACTAATTGCGTAATCCTGGGCACTGCTTTCAGTCACACCCTCTCCAAAACCATGAAATTCTCTTTCCTGGCACTTCCATCACTGTTAGAACTATCACTTGGGAGCAGTAGACCTCCAATACGCTGAGGAGTGAGGTACTTCTTACCGCAAGGCATGGTGAGAATGGATTACCAAGATGGTGTTCCAACAATGCACCACTGAGTCCCAGATTTTTTTCACAGGGTGCACACCAACCACTGAGACCCATTCTCTCTCATGTAGGCCTACCAGCTTTCTCTCACTTGATTTGAAGCCGCTAGAATTTACACATATAAATACGTCTGAAACAGTGGCACGCAAGACATATATATACGACCGAAACAGTCAAAGGGTTAAACCATCACTACTATCTTGGCCAGCAAAAAGGCAATCAAGGAAGCTGTTGTTGCGAATGGTGCAAATATGCTTACAAAACAGAGATCGCAAATTCTACTCGAAGATGTGGAGAGACTGTTGTTGGTGTGGATCAACAAGAAACAATTATCCGAGAAACAGCCCCAGAGGATAACCCAGGAAAGTCACTGTGTCATCGAGGGCTGTCTAACTTATTCCCATTTGGGTCCTTAATCTTGTCCCCCAGGATGCGATCCATACCAGTCGACTAACACTCTGGTAAACAGCAAAAAATGCATGGAACTAGTGCTCATAATGGTGAATTTAACCCTTTCAGGGTCCGTCCCATAGATCTACGGCTTTATGTTCAGGGTCCAAACCGTAGATCTACGCCAAAATTCTAGCGGCGTCAAATTTAGCAGAAAGCTGGTAGGCCTTCATCTGAGAGAATGGGTCTGGGTAGTCACTGTGCACACCATAGAAAAAATCTGGACGCTCGCATGGCATTGTGGGAACGCCGGCAAAGTAGCTTTGTACATTGTGCCTGGCGGCAAGAAAGCTCTCACTCCCTACTCACTCTCCAGGCGAATTCTGACTCTCCTCTTCACAACTTACAGTTCTAAGACTGATGGAAGTGGAGCTGAAGACAAATTCTATGGTTTTGAACCATATGGCACCATTGTGCCATATGGTACAATGGTACCATATGGTACAATGGTGCCATGTCATACAATGGTATATGGTACAATGGTATCGTATGGTAGAGTGGTACCATATGGTACAATGTACCATATAGTACATTGTACCATATGGTACATTATACCATATGGTACAGGGTACAGGAACCCTAATGGAAACAAGTCTGTGTGACTTTTTTGGGTTATCCTAGGTTCTCCAAACATATGCTGCTAAGTATGATAGTCTATGTGACTTTATTTGTGTATAACTAAATAAACTTACTTATGATGCCACATGCACTTGAGTAAGTTTATTCAGGTGTACAGAAATACAATTACATAGATTATCATACATAGCAGCATACGTATAAAATCCTAGGATAACCCAAAAAAGTCAGGGTGACTTATTTCCATAGTTATCCCTGTATCTGTACCATATGGTGTCCTGTACTGTATGGTACCCTGTACCATATGGTACCCTGTACCATATGGTACCCTGTACCATATGGTACCCTGTACCATATGGTACCCTGTACCATATGGTACCCTGTGCCATATGGTACCCTGTGCCATATGGTACCCTGTACCATGTGGTACCCTGTACCATATGGTACCCTGTATGATGTGGTACCCTGTACCATATGGTACCCTGCACCATATGTTATCCTGTACTGCATGGTACCCTATACCATATAGTACAATGTACCATATGGTACCCTGTAACATATGATACCATGTACCATATGGTCAATAGGTGTTGGTGGCATGAGACACCAGCCAAGACTGAGTGAGTGACGACGCAAGCTAGCTACTGACTCGGCAGTTTCCCAGACAAAGCACTTTGTCATCCACCTCAAGGAACATGTCAAGTTCCTGTACACTTGTAAATATATAATAGAACATTACTAATACACCTACCATCCGACTTACGACCGAGTTCGGTTCCGAGAAACCGGTCATAAGTCAAAATGGTCGTAAGTCGAACTTTACTACTGAGTATCAACAAAACATTTTTGTAATGACTTTATTTTATTGTTTTATTTTGGTATTTCATTTTATTTGGCATAAAAAACACTGTCGTAAGTTGAGTGGTCGTAAGTCGAGCAGATCGTAAGTCGGATGGTAGGTGTATACAACATTTTTGCATATTGGACCCCCGCATAACGATTTTAATCCGTGCAAGAGGGGTAATTGTTATGCGAAATAATCGGTATGTGAATGAATTTTCCCCATAAGAAATAATGGAAATAAAATTAATCCATGCAAGACACCCAAAAGTGGATATTTCATGGACTTTTTCGCACTTTACACCAGCACGGCTTTTTATGCTGTAGTAGGCAACTTCTTCAATTTCTCTCTCCCCTCCTCTGAACCAGTTAGGTCTGGCCTCTTGCTGTTGAAGTTGATCTGCTCATTTTATACTGTAATGGTTTAGTGGCATAAACACTGTCCCTTTTGTACAATACAAAAGGTCTAGTTGTTTAAAGTTTCCCAGAAAGTTTCTGAGCATAAAAACCTTTCAAACACTGTCGTAAGTTGCAATAACCTGTGGTCCATGTGCAGGAGTCGAGCATGATCGTAAGTCGGGGCATTGTCTAACACCAGGAGGCACTTAAGTTCTAATTTCTTTTCAGTTAGGTAATCTTTCACATTGGGGGCAAATGCATGGTGTAACCAGTTATAGAAAAAGTCCCTAGTGACCCATGCCTTACTGTTTGCCCTCCACAGCACACACAAATTATCCTTGAGGACATTCTTTTGCCTGAACGCTCTGGGAGTTTCAGAGTGATACACTAATAAAGGCTTAACTTTGCAATCACCACTAGCATTGGCACACATCAACAAAGTAAGCCTGTCTTTCATAGGCTTATGTCCTGGGAGTGCCTTTTCCTCCTGAGTAATGTAGGTCCTGCTTGGCATTTTCTTCCAGAACAGGCCTGTTTCATCACAATTAAACACTTGTTCAGGTTTCAGTCCTTCACTGTCTATGTACTCCTTGAATTCCTGCACATATTTTTCAGCCGCTTTGTGGTCCGAACTGGCAGCCTCACCATGCCTTATCACACTATGGATGCCACTACGCTTCTTAAATCTCTCAAACCAACCTTTGCTGGCCTTAAATTCACTCACATCATCACTAGTTGCAGGCATTTTTGTAATTAAATCCTCATGCAACTTCCTAGCCTTTTCACATATGATCGCTTGAGAGACGCTATCTCCTGCTAGCTGTTTTTCATTTATCCACACCAATAAGAGTCTCTCAACATCTTCCATCACTTGCGATCTTTGTTTCGAAAACACAGTTAAACCTTTGGCAAGAACAGCTTCCTTGATTGTCTTTCTGGTGCCCACAATAGTAGCGATGGTTGATTGGGGTTTCTTGTACAACTTGACTAGGTCGGCGATACGCACTCCACTTTCATACTTATCAATGATCTCTTTCTTCATTTCTATTGGAATTCTCACCCTTATTGGTGTACGGTTGGCACTAGAAGCTTTCTTGGGGCCCATGGTCACTTATTTTCCAGAAACAGCACCGAAAACACTGTAATAATACGAAATATTCCGAGTGTATGCTTGGATGTTAGCGCGGAGGCTGGCTGGTAAACAATGGCACGGGCGGCACATGTGAGGCTGGCTGAGGGCGCACATTGGACGCGTCTCGGACGAAAATCGGTGAGCGGGTTTTTAATCGGTATGCGCGGCAAAATTTTTGCGATTAAAGCAAGCGGTATGCTGATTAATCGCTATGTGATGCCATCGTTATGCGGGGGTCCACTGTAATAATGAAAATATTAGTGTGTTTATTGTGTTGAATACAACAGTACCATATGGTACAATGAACCATATGGTATCATTGTACTCTATGGTACAATGTACCATATGGTACCATATGGTACCATTACACCATATGATACCATAAGGTACCATTGCACCATATGGTACCATTGTATCATATGGTACCATTGTACCAAATGGTGCCATTGTACCATATGGTACCATTGTATCATATGGTACCATTGTATCATGTGCCATTGTACCATATGGTACCATTGTATCATGTGCCATTGTACCATATGGTACCATTGTATCATATGGTGCCATTGTACCATATGGTTCAATTGCACCCTATGGCACCATCGTACCATATGGTACTATATGGTACCGTTATATTCAACACAATAACTGCACAAATATTTTCATCATTTTGTTTACAATAAACTTGTAAACAAGTTTTGTAAGCAATATAATGATAAACAAATTAGTACAGTTATTGTGTTAATACAATGAGTGTACACTTATACAATATACATTATATTGGTCTCACAGGCCACAAATGTTATTAGAAAAAGAAAAAATTAGAAAAGAAAAGAAAAAAGTATAAAAAACACGAAATAAAAAAATGGGATTTTGCAGAAGTCACTGATGTTGCCGCCACCCGGTCATTTTGGGTCAACTTCCCGCCGCTGTATCTTGGTAAGTACTGATCAGAAAAAAAAAAAAATTGTCTTATTACCTTCATAAAAATATACTCTTTAATTCTGTAAGAAATTTTTTTTCTTTTTTTTTTCAAAATTTCTTGGACACTGGAGCACCACTTCAGATTTTGGCCTTGGACCCTGAAGGGGTTAAGGCCAGCAGAGGTTGGTTTGAGAGATTGAAGAATTGTAGTGGCATACACAGTGTGATCAGGCATGGCGAGGCTGAAAAATTCCAACCCCAACAAGTGTTCAATTGTGACAAAACAGCCCTGTTCTGGAAGAAAATGCCAAACAAAGCCTACATTACTCAGGGGGGAAAAGGCACTCCCAGGACACAAGCCTATGAAAGACAGGCTAACTCTCATGTTTTGTTGTAATGCTAGTGGGGATTGCAAAGTGAAACCTTTACTCATGTATCACTCTGAAAATCCCAGTGTGTTCAAGAAAAACATTGTCTCATCACTCATCAATACTCTTCAATATAGGTAAGTGCCACTTTATTATTTAGTCTGCATGTCTCATTGTTTTCTGTGTAGGAAATGTATATTTCATGTAAAAAAATTATTTTGTTTAATACTTTTGGGTGACTGGAATGGATTAATTGGATTTTCATTATTTCTTATGGGGTAAATTGATTCGGTTAACAATGAAATCGGTTAAAGGCAAGCTCTCTGGAACAGATTAATGCCATTACCAGAGTGTCCACTGTAAGTAATTGCAACATCTCCCACATTACTCCTCTATCCACTCTTATCATATGCCTTTTCTAAATCCATAAATGCAATGAGAACTTCACTACCTTTATCTATATACTGTTCATACATATGCTTCAATGTAAACACTTAACCCTTTGAGGGTTTCGGCTGTACTAGTACAGCTTATACGCAGGGGTTTTTGACGTACTAGTACGCATAAATTCTAGCGCTGTCAAATCTCGCAGGAAAAGGCTGATAGGCCTAGATGTGAGAGAATGGGTCTGTGTGGTGGGTGTGCGCAGTAGGAAAAAAATCTAGGACCCAGTGGTGCATTGTGGGAATGCCATCATAATACACAATGTCCACCATGCCTGGCGGTAAGAAGTTTCTCACTCCTCGGCGAATTGGGCCACTTTTGTTCCCCAGTGACAGTTCTAATACAGATGGAAGTGACAGTGAAGATGAGTTTCAAGGTTCTGGTGAGGCTTTGACCGAAACTAATGACCATAATATGGGTAATAGTGAGGAAAACCCAGACAACCCACAGCCTTCCACCTTTGGTGCTGGGCCGTCTTGTTCACGTTCATTTGTACAAGAATCAAAGAGGAAACTCCTATTTTCCCAAATCCCAGACTCAGATGTGAGCATTTGTGATGATAGTAATAGTGATTATGAACCGCAAGCTCTTCAAACTTGTTCCAATAATGGAGTAGGAGGAGGAGGAGGAGGAAGAAGAGGAGGAGGAGGAAGAGGAGGAGGAAGAGGAGGAAGAGAATGGAGGAGGAAGAAGAAGAATACGTAATAATAATAATACATAATAATAATAATACATAATAATAATAATACATAATAATAATAATACATAATAATAATAATAATAATACATAATAATAATAATAATATGTAATAATAAACATTCACCCATGACAGTAACAAGATAAGGGGAGATAACATCTGATAAGAGCTGATGTTTGATGAGCGTAAACTAGGGTGCAGGAGGGTGCAGCTGATAAGAAAAGATTAGATGACCATTGCCCTCCCTTTGTTTTTGCTGGTACACCATCATTCACTCCATCACTGTCTTGCCAGAAGGGTGCTTTACACTACAGTTTTTAAACTGCAACATTAACACCCCTCCTTCAGAGTGCAGGCACTGTACTTCCCATCTCCAGGACTCAAGTCCGGCCTGCCGGTTTCCCTGAATCTCTTCATAAATGTTACTTTGCTCACACTCCAACAGCACGTCAAGTATTAAATGGTTTTTAATACTTGACGTGCTGTTGGAGTGTGAGCAAAGTAACATTTATGAAGGGATTCAGGGAAACCGGCAGGCCGGACTTGAGTCCTGGAGATGGGAAGTACAGTGCCTGCACTCTGAAGGAGGGGTGTTAATGTTGCAGTTTAAAAACTGTAGTGTAAAGCACCCTTCTGGCAAGACAGTGATGGAGTGAATGATGGTGAAAGTTTTTCTTTTTCGGGCCACCCTGCCTTGGTGGGAATCGGCCAGTGTGATAAATAATAATAAAACTAACATTTCTGTCTGTCTATTTGTCTGTCTGTCAAGCTCCCTGTCTATCTGTCTGTCCATCTAGCTCTCTGTCTTAGAGAGCCACAAGACTGCGTCATCACTTTTACTCACATCTTCAAGCAGAGTATAGCACTTTGTCTGGATTTCTTGGGTTATCCTAGGCAATTTATACTATGTATACTTGTATTTATGTGTACCTGTAAGACAGAGATAGACAGACAGATAGAAAGAGAGAGACAGATTGAAAGAGATAGAATGAGGCAGAAAGATAATTAGATAGAATGGAGGGGGAGCAGCATCCCACCCCATTGTTTTGACAGGCGGTAGGGGGAGTGAGTAATGAGACAATATGTCATTTTGACAGCTGCTGACTCCTGGTAATTTACACTATGGAGGAGGAGGAGGAGGAAGAGGAAGAGTAGGAGGAAGAGTAGGGGGAAGAGGAGGAAAAGGAAGAAGAGGAGGAGGAGGAAGAGGAGGAGGAGGAGGAGGAAGAGGAGGAGGAGGAGGAAGAAGAGGAGGAGGAAGAGTAGGAGGAAGAGTACCTGGAGTTTACCTGGAGAGAGTTCCAGGGGTCAACGCCCCCGCGGCCCGGTCTGTGACCAGACCTCCTGGTGGATCAGAACCTGATCAACCAGGCTGTTACTGTTGGCTGCACGCAAACCAATGTACGAGCCACAGCCCGGCTGGTCAGGAACCGACTTTAGGTGCTTGTCCAGTGCCAGCTTGAAGACTGCCAGGGGTCTGTTGGTAAACCCCCTTATGTATGCTGGGAGGCAGTTGAACAGTCTCGGGCCCCCGACACTTATTGTATGGTCTCTTAACGTGCTAGTGACACCCCTGCTTTTCATTGGGGGGATGTTGCATCGTCTGCCAAGTCTTTCGCTTTCGTAGTGAGTGATTTTCGTGTGCAAGTTCGGTACTAGTCCCTCTAGGATTTTCCAGGTGCATATAATCATGTATCTCTCCCGCCTGCGTTCCAGGGAATACAGGTTCAGGAACCTCAAGCGCTCCCAGTAATTGAGGTGTTTTATCTCCGTTATGCGCGCCGTGAAGGTTCTCTGTACATTTTCTAGGTCAGCAGTTACACCTGCCTTGAAAGTTGCTCTTAGTGTGCAGCAATATTCCAGCCTAGATAGAACAAGTGACCTGAAGAGTGTCATCATGGGCTTGGCATCCCTAGTTTTGAAGGTTCTCATTATCCATCCTGTCATTTTTCTAGCAGATGCGATTGATACAATGTTATGGTCCTTGAAGGTGAGATCCTCCGACATAATCACTCCCAGGTCTTTGACGTTGGTGTTTCGCTCTATTTTGTGGCCTGAATTTGCTTTGTACTATGATGAAGATTTAATTTCCTCGTGTTTGCCATATCTGAGTAATTGAAATTTCTCATGGTTAAACTTCATATTGTTTTCTGCAGCCCACTGAAAGATTTGGTTGATGTCCGCCTGGAGCCTTGCAGTGTCTGCAATGGAAGACACTGTCATGCAGATTTGGGTGTCATCTGCAAAGGAAGACACGGTGCTGTGGCTGACATCCTTGTCTATGTCCGATATGAGGATGACGAACAAGATGGGAGCAAGTACTGTGCCTTGTGGAACAGAGCTTTTCACCGTAGCTGCCTCGGACTTTACTCTGTTGACTACTACTCTCTGTGTTCTGTTAGTGAGGAAATTATAGATCCATCAACCGACTTTTCCCATTATTCCTTTAGCACGCATTTTGTGCGCTATTACGCCATGGTCACACTTGTCGAAGGCTTTTGCAAAGTCTGTATATATTACATCTGCATTCTTTTTGTCTTCTAGTGCATCTAGGACCTTGTCGTAGTGATCCAATAGTTGAGACAGACAGGAGCGACCTGTTCTAAACCCATGTTGCCCTGGGTTGTGTAATTGATGGGTTTCTAGATGGGTGGTGATCTTGCTTCTTAGGACCTTTTCAAAGATTTTTATGATATGGGACGTTAGTGCTATCGGTCTGTAGTTCTTTGCTGTTGCTTTACTGCCTCATTTGTGGAGTGGGGCTATGTCTGTTGTTTTTAGTAACTTGGGACGACGCCCGTGTCCATGCTCCCTCTCCATAGGATGGTAAAAGCTCGTGATAGGGGCTTCTTGCAGTTCTTGATGAACACGGAGTTCCATGAGTCTGGCCCTGGGGCAGAGTGCATGGGCATGTCATTTATCGCCTGTTCGAAGTCATTTGGCGTCAGGATAACATAGATAGGCTTGTGTTAACCAAATTCTGTGGCTCTCTCATAAAAAATTCATTTTGATCTTTGACTCTCAGTCTGGTTAGTGGCTTGCTTAAAACTGAGTCATATTGGGACTTGAGTAGCTCACTCATTTCCTTGCTGTCATCTGTGTAGGACCCATCTTGTTTAAGTAGGGGCCCAATACTGGACGTTGTTCTCGACTTTGATTTGGCATAGGAGAAGAAATACTTTGGGTTTCTTTCGATTTCATTTATGGCTTTTAGTTCTTCCCGCGATTCCTGACTCCTATAAGATTCCTTTAGCTTAAGTTTGATGCTTGCTATTTCTCTGACCAGTGTCTCCCTACGCCTTTCAGATATATTGACCTCTTTTAGCCGCTCTGTTATTCTTTTCCGTCGCCTGTAAAGGGAGCGCCTGTCTCTTTTTATTTTACATCTACTCCTCCTTTTTCTTAGAGGAATAAGCCTTGTGCATACATCGAGCACCAACCGAGTTAATCTGCTCTAGGCATAAGTTGGGGTCTGTGTGAAGGCTTACTCAGCTCTGTAATAACTTCAGACAGTATTACCAAAACTGGCTCCTCCTCAGGAAAATTAATGAATAGAAAACGAAATAATAATTAACAAAGATAAACACTTTATTATTTATTAAAGCAAACATAAAACAATAAAACATGACAGGTATATCCTATTTGAAAGAAAAATGAAAAATGAAATGAATAAAATAACATTTGAACTCAACGCTAATATATATATTGGGGTGTCTGGTGTTGGTGACGCTTCGTGTTGTTGAAATCTTAGCCGTTGCTGATGTGGCGGGGGGGTCGCAGGTGTTGATGACCAACACCGGCTAGTTCTTCACAGAGTATCACCGTGAGTATTCTATCCCGATGACAGGAAAGCAGGTTCTTTACCGCTGCAATGATGTGGGGTTACGTCCTGCAATTTCATACAGGTGCACAGGTAATTAAATCCAATATGGGACGTCTCCAGGACGTTAGTCCGTCTCCGTCAGTTCTCGTTGATTGACAGGTGACCCTCTATATTATCCAAGCTGAAAAGATAGACAGGTTACCCACTGCTTAAATAATCACTCTCCATGATAAGTACAATACCTAAACGACGTGGTGATTATTACAACAGTCAACTTAGAGCAAGGCTGAAAAGACTAAGTTTATTATTGGTCCAAAGTGAAGCTTTCAACCAATAAATCCACTAGAATACAAGGCAGGCATGTACTTACAGTAGTGTTGGGAGCTGTGAGTCGAGTGATTTACTGTTTGACCAGAGCCCCACACGTCACCTTTTGGGGGGGGGGAAGAGGGAGGGGAAGGGATAGTGGGAGCTAGACTGACCCTACGTTAACAAGCAGCCGGCACCCAGACTATCACTTTCGGGGAGGGGGAAAAAAGGCAGGAATAGCGGGAGCTTGACTTACCCTACCTTAACAAGTAGCCGGTAATGAAACTATTGTTACTATATACTCCCTCGCTACTCCTATCTATTGAACTTTTCCCTCACAGTCTGTGTTGCTTAGTATATCTTCCCAGCTTATATCAGTTAGGATTTGGTTTACTTGGTCCCACTTTATGTGTTTGTTATTGAAGTTGAATTTGGTGAATGCTCCCTCGTGACTAATCTCATTATGTCGGTCTGGGGCTCCGCGCATACATGTCTGAACCTCAATTATGTTGTGATCTGAGTATATTGTTTTTGATATGGTGACATTTCGTATCAGATCATCATTGTTAGTGAAGATGAGGTCTAGTGTATTCTCCAGTCTAGTAGGCTCTATTATTTGCTGGTTTAAATTGAATTTTGTGCAGAGATGTAAAAGCTCATGTGAATGTGAATTTTCATCAGAGCTGCCTCCTGGTGTTATTACTGCAGCAATATTGTTTGCTATATTCCTCCATTTTAGGTGCCTTAAGTTGAAATCCCCCAGGAGCAAGATGTTGGGTGCAGGAGCTGGCAGATTTTCCAGACAGTGGTCAATTTTTAACAGCTGTTCCTGGAATTGCTGGGATGTTGCATCCGGAGGCTTGTAGACTACCACAATGACTAGGTTTTGGTTCTCGATCTTTACTGCTAAAACTTCCACTACATCATTTGAAGCATTCAGCAGTTCTGTGCACACAAGTGACTCTGCAATGTACAGGCCAACCCTCCCCTTTTGCCTGTTCACTCTGTCGCATCTGTATAGGTTGTAACCTGGGATCCATATTTCATTGTCCAAGTGATCCTTTATGTGGGTCTCAGTGAAAGCAGCGAACATTGCCTTTGCCTCTGCAAGCAGTCCACGGATGAAAGGTATTTTGTTTGTTGCTGGCTTTAGACGCTGTATATTTGCAAAGAAGAATGTCATCGGACTGGTGGTATTGTTGGTACTGGGGGGGGATTTTTTTTTCCGGCATTAGTATCTGTATCTGTTGGTTTGGAGTGGAGGCCATCGACTGTGGTTCCACTCCAGGAATGACTGGATTTGGTGTACGATTTCTGCCATTTCCTGCCAGTTTTTTCCTTCCTGGCACTAAAAAACCTCTCCCTCTTGAGTGGTTTTCCCATGGCCTGGATGTTTTGTATCTTTTTGTCCCCTTTAGATGGTGTGCCTGGCAATTTAAGTTATAACACAGTCTTTCCTGTACTGAAGAGGGACACATTTCAGGGTGAAAAAGCTTACAGGAAGGGAGTTTGCATTTTCCTGTTGTCATATGGGCATGACATTTTCTACGGTGGTCATAGTTGCACATCCCATCTGTTTTTCCAGATTTCCCTTGCCTGCAGATACCAAGTGCATAGTATGTGCACAGGCTTGGTTTCTGTTTGCCTTGGGTTTCTGTGACTGTATTCCCTGTTGGGGGAAGAGGAGGAAGAGGAAGAAGAGGAGGAGGAGGAAGAGGAGGAGGAGGAAGAGGAAGAGTAGAGGGAAGAGGAAGAAGAGGAAGAGGAGGAGGAGGAAGATTAGGGGGAAGAGGAGGAAGAAGAAGAGGAGGAAGAGGAAGAGGAGGAGGAGGAAGAGGAAGAGTAGGAGGAAGAGGAAGAGTAGGAGGAAGAGTAGGGGGAAGAGGAAGAAGAGGAGGAGGAAGAAGAAGAGGAAGAGAAGGAGGAGGAAGAAGAAGAAGAGGAGGAGGAGGAGGAAGAGGAAGAGGAGGAAGAGGAAGAAGAGGAAGAAGAAAATGTAATAATATTGTTCCCTTCAAGCAAGAAAAAAAAAAGTTCACCCCATGACAGTGACAAGATAAGGGAAGATAACATCTGATAAGAGCTGACATTTGATGAGGGCAAACGAGGGTGCATATGATAAGAAAAGATTAGATGACCATCGCCCTCCCTTTGTTTTTACTGGTACACAAACATTTCTGTCTGTCTATATGTCTGTCTGTCAAGCTCCCTGTCTATCCGTCTAGCTCTCTGTCTCAGAGAGAGCCACAAGACTTTGTCAGCATCATCATGTTTACTCACATCTCCTGACTCCTGACTCAAAACAATTATAAGCCACACACTGGCACACAAGCTTGCTGAATGAAGATAATAGCAGTTATATGAAAGTATCTAGTGACTATATATGTGTATATATATTAGAAACCAGAAGCAAGAAGGGAAGGCAGGAATGAAGGAAGGACGAGATGAAAGGAAGGAAAAAAGTAAGGAAGGACAGATGAAGGAATGTAGGAAGAGAGGTAGGAAAGAAATGCAGGAAAGGAATGCAAGAAAGGAATGAAAGGAATGAAGGAAAGGAATGCAGGAAAGGAATGCAGGAAATTAGGAAGGAAGGAATGATGACACATGACCATTTACCTAAGATAACTACATAACACAACTGCCTGCTAATACTTTGAAGAAAACTGCTCAGACGAGGTGTTTTGTCTTTGCACATAAAAAAAAAGTCTACAAAAATGCACACACACTGATTTTGTGTGTGAGGAGTGTAAAACACCATTGTGTGTGAAAACATGTTTCAAAGAGTTCCACAAGCTGCAGAAATTTTAGGAATATGTTCAGTGACTGTATATTGTATATATATTATAGAACAACAGTAATAAAAATTTTTTTGTATTGTTTGTTTTTGTAAACAAGTTTTGTAAACAATATATTGATAATTATGTTTGTGTGCTTATTGTATTGTATACAACAAGTGTATATATGTACATTGCACCTTACTTCGGTCTCACAGGCCACATAAGTTATGTGAAAAAATAAAATAGTGAAAAAAACAACAAACCTTCAAATACAAGTAAACCAAAGTTTACCAGGTGAGTGGCAGTCGTCGCTGTTGCCATATGCGGCTCATTTTCTGCAAACTTCACACCTCCATATCTCGGTAAGTATTGATGGTCAAAAATTTTTTGTTTATCCTATAATGTTTAGAAAAAAAACCTATTTTTTCATAAGAAAAATAATTTTTTTTTTTTTATAAATTTGGCCGACCCTGAGAACAAGTCTCTGAGAGTGCCTGTCGACCCTCAAAGGGTTAATCTGCACATCCCCTACCCACTCTAAAGCCTCCTTTCTCATCTGCAATCCTACTCTCTGTCTTCCCTCTAATTCTTTCAATAATAACCCTACCGTATGCTTTTCCTGGTATACTCAGTAAACTTATTCCCCTATAATTTTTACAATCTCTTTTGTTCCCCTTCCCTTTATGTAAAGGAACTATGCATGCTCTCTACCAATCCCTAGATACCTTCCCCTCTTTCATGCATTTATTAAACAAAAATACCAAGCACTGCAACACTATATCTTCCCCCTGCTTTTAACATTTCTGTCATGATCCCATCAGTTCCATCTGCTTTACCCCCTTTCATTCTACATAATGCCTCACACACCTCTCCCACACTCACATCCTGCTCTTCTTTACTCCTAAAAGATGTTATACCTCCCTGGCCATTGCATGAAATTACCACCTCCCTTTCTTCATCAACGTTTAAAAGTTCCTCAAAATATATTTAGTCAACCCTCGACTTGCGTTATTAATCCATTCCAGAGAGCTCATCATTAGACAAAATTATCATAAGTCGAATTAATTTTCCCTATAAGAAATAATGGAAATCCAACTAATCTGTTCCAGACACCCAAAAGTATGAAAAAAAAAAATTAACACATGAAATATACATTTTCCTACACACAAAAAGAAGGATACATGCACAATATACTGTACTAAATGAAGAATAAATGACACTTACCTTATTGAAGCTGTAGTGATGTGTGATGAGATGGGAGGAGGGGAGATGGAAGTGTATTAATTTTTGGAAGGGGAATCCCCTTCCATAAGGACTTTAGGTAACAAGTGCTTTTCCGGGGTTACTTCCCTTCTTCATTTAATGCCACTGGGAACAACTTGAGAGTCACTGGACCTCTGTCGCACCAAAAATCTGTCCATAGAGCTCTGTACCTCATGTTCCTTTAAGATTTTCCTAAAGTGCTTCTAACATTGTCATTGTAAAAGTCACCAGCATGGCTTGCAATAGCTGTGTCAGAGTGATTTTCTTCCATAAAGGTTTGCACGTTAACCCACTTTGCACAAATTTCCTTAATCTTTGAAGAAGGCAACTTCCTTCATTTCTCTCTCCCCTCCTCTTAAGCAATTTTCTCAGTTGTGGCCTCTTGCTGTTGCAGATGCTCTTGGAGCTTATCAGTGGTTAGTTCTTCATTGTAGTCCTCCACCAATTCTTCCGCATCCTCCTCGCTAACCTCCAATCCCCAAGGACTTCCCCAATGCCACAATAGATTCCACAACTGGCATAGAGTCCTAAGGGCTAGCCCCAAACCCTTCAAAATCTCTCTCTTCTACACATTGTGGCCACAATTTCCTCCAAGCAGAGTTCAAGGTCCTCTTAGTCACTCCATAAGGTTTATGCAACTGAGGAAACTAAAGTGATCTTCCAAAACTCTCTTAGGGTCAATTGAATGTCTGAGGTCACTTCAAAGGACTTTTGAAACATTCCTTTGGTGTATAGTTTCTTGAAATTTGAAATGACCTGCTGGTGCATGGGCTGGAGGAGAGAAGTGGTATTAGGAGGCAAAAATTTCACTTTTATGAAACTCAACTTCCCCAAAATTTGCTCTGCCAAGTCTGAAGGATGACCAGGAGCATTGTCTAATACCAGTAGGCACTTAAGGTAGAATTTATTTTCCAGGAGATAATTTTTCACAGTGGGGCCAAACACATGGTAAAACCAGTCATAGAAAAAGTCCCTAGTGATATATGGCTTATTATTTGCCCTCCACATCACACACAAATTAGCCTTGATGACTTGGTTTTTCCTGAACACTCTGGGAGTTTCAGAGTGATACTCGAGTAGAGGCTTCACTCTGCAATCCCCACTTTCATTACTACACAACATTAACGTTAGCCTGTCTTTCATAAGCTTGTGTCATGGCAGTGCTTTTTCTTCCTGTGTAATGTAGGTCCTGTTTGGCATTTTCTTATAAAACAGGCCTGTTTTGTCACAATTAAACACTTGTTGGGATTTCAATCCTTCAGCCTCTGTGTGCCCCTTGAATTCCTGCACATATTTTTAAGCCACATTATGGTCCTAAATGGCAGCCTCACCATTCCTTATCACACTATATATGCCACTACAGTTCTTAAATCTCTCAAACCAACCTTTGCCAGCCTTAAATTCACTCAAATCGCTAGTTGCAGGCATTTTTTTAATTAAGTCGTCATGCAACTGCCTTGCCTTTTCACATATGATCGCTTGAGAAATGTTATCTCCTGATATCTGTTTTTTGTTTATCCACACCAATAACAGTCTCTCAACATCTTCGAGTACTTGCGATCTGTGGTTCGAAAAGATACTTGCACCTTTCGCAACAACACCTTCCTTGATTGCCTTTTTGTTGGCCAGGATGGTAGCGATGGTTGATTGGGGTTTGTTGTACAACCTGGCCATCTCAGAGGCACACTCCACTTTCATACTTATTAACCCTTTCAGGGTTGGTACCATATTAGTACGGCTTGCACGCCAGGGTTGGTGGCGTACTGATACGCATAAATTCTAGTGCCTTCAAATCTAGCAAGAGAAAGCTGGGAGGCCAACATATGAAAGAATAGGTCAATGTGGTCAGTGTGTGCTGTATAAAAAAATCCTACAGCACACAGTGCTTAATGAGAAAAAAAAAAAAACCCTGACCGTGATTTTGGTTTAACCCTTTCAGGATTTCGGCTGTACTAGTACGGCTTACGTGCCAGGGTCCTTGACGTACTAGTACTCATAAATTCTAGTGCCTTCAAATCTAGTGAGAGAAAGCTGGTAGGCCTACATATAAAAGTGTGTGCAGTATAAGAAAAATCCTGCAGCACAGTGCGTAATGAGAAAAAAAAAACTTTGACCGTGTTTTTGGATTAAAACAGCGATTTTTACACTGTATTTTTGTATGGTATTTATTGTTGTATTCTAGTTTTCCTGGTCTCATTTTATAGAATGGAAGACATATTACAGAAATTGAGATGATTTTGACTGGTTTTACAATGAAAAGTACCTTGAAATTGAGCTCAAAGTAGCAGAAATGTTCGATTTTTACCAAAGTTCAGTAGTAAACAAATCATGCTAAGCGTCCAATACACATCAACTGGTGAGTCTAATATTCTTTCACAAGTGCGCCAATATTATTTATACTATTTCTATACTAATGCAGTAGTCTGCATAACGGTAAACCTTCTATTTTTTGTGAGAATAAAAATTCAAAATGGAAAGCAAAAGAATATAAGAGGGGCATGGGGACGTGAATGATAAACAGAGGAAATGTTATTTTAGTGCCAGGAATGTCTTTCTTGTTTATTCTGGACCCTATTTGGAAATTGGCATCTTTTAAAATTTATGTGAAACTGGCAAAATTGTGTGTGTGTGTGTGTGTGTGTGTATGTGTGTGTGTGTGTGTGTGTGTGTGTGTGTGTGTGTGTGTGTGTGTGTGTGTGTGTGTGTGTGTGTGCATGCATTCTTACCTTTTTGTATTAACCTATTTGTAGTTGCAGGATTTATGTCATAGCTCCTGGCCCTGCCTCTTCACTGGTCACTACTAGGTCCACTCTCTTCCTGCTCCATGAGCTTTTTCATACCTCTTCTTAAAACTCTGTATGGATCCTGCCTCCACTACATCACTCTCCAGACTATTCCACTTCCTGACAACTCTGGAAATGAAGAAATATTCATAATATCCCTGTGACTCATTTGAGTTTTCAATATCCAGTTGTGACCCCTTGTTGCTCTGTTCCATCTTTGAAACATCCTGCCCCATTTCACCTTTTCAACTCCTCTAAGTATTTTATATGTCATTATCATGTTCCCCCATCCCTCCTGTCTTCCATTGTCATCAGGTTGATTTCCCTTAACCTTTTCTTATATGACATACCCCGCTTAGCTCCTGAACTAGTCTTGTTGTAAACCTTTGCACTTTCTCTAGTTCATTGATGTGTTTGACCAGGTGTGGGTTCCATACTGGTGCTGCATACTCCAATATGGGCCTCATTTACACAGTGTACAGTGTCTTGAATGACTCCTTACTCAGATGTTGAAATGCTGTTCTTAGATTTGCCAGGCACCCACATACTGCAACAGTTATTTGGTCGATGTGCGCCTCAGGAGATGTACTCGGTATTATATTCACCCCAAGATGCTTTTCCTTGAGTGAGGTTTGCAGCCTTTGACCCCCTATCCTGTACTCGGTCTGCATTTTTCTTTGACCTTCCCCAATCTTCATGACTTTGCACTTGGTGGGGTTAAACTCCAGGAGCCAGTTGTTAGACCAGGCTTGCAGTCTGTCCAGATTCCTTTGTAGTCTGACTTCATCTTCATCAATTTGAATTCTGCACATTAGCTTCACATCATCTGCAAACATGGATACCTCTGAGTCTATTCCTTCTGTCATGTCATTTCCATATACCAGAAACAGCACCAACCATAGAACTGACCCTTTTGGAACCCCTCTTGTGACAGGCACCCAGTCTGGTACTTCGTCATGTACCATGACTCGTTTCCTTCCCGTCAGGTATTCTCTGATCCATTGCAGTGCCTTTCCTCTTATTCCTGCCTGTTTCTCTAGCTTTTGCACTAATCTTGTGTGCAGAACTGTGTCATGTGTATGTAAATGTGTGTGTGTGTGTGTGTGTGTACTCACCTATATGTACTCACCTATATGTGGTTGCAGGGGTCGAGTCATAGCTCCTAGCCCCGCCTCTTCACTGGTCGATACTAATTCACTCTCTCTCTGCTCCATGATATTTGTCATACCTCTTCTTAAAGCTATTTATGGAACTTGCTTCCACTACTTCACTCTCCAGATTATTCCAGTTCCTGACAACTCTAAGACTAAAGAAATACTTCCTAACATCCCTATGACTCATCTGGGTTTTCAGTTTCCAATTGTGTCCCCGTGTTTCTGTATCCCATCTCTGAAACATTCGATCCTTGTCCACGTTGTCAATGCCTCTTAGTATTTTATACATTGTTATCATGTCCCCTCTATCCCTCCTATCCTCTAGTGTCATCAGGTTGAGTTCCCTTAACCTCTCCTCATAAGACATACCCCTCAGTTCCGGGACTAATCGTGTTGCAAATTTTTGCACTTTCTCCAATTTCTTGACGTGTTTGACTAAGTGAGGGTTCCATACTGGCGCTGCATATTCCAATATAGGCCTTACATACACTGTGTACAATGTCGTGAATGACTCCTTACTCAGATGTCTAAACACCAATCTCAGGTTTGCCAATCTCCCATATGCTGCAGCAGTTATTTGATTGATTTGTGCCTCAGGGGACATGTTCGTTATGATGCTTACCCCAAGATCCTTTTCTTTAATTGACGTTTGCAGCTGTTGGTTTCCTAACCTGTACTCCGTCTGCGGTCTTCTGTGTCCTTCCCCAATCTTCATGACCTTACACTTACTGGGGTTAAACTCCAGGAGCCATTTGTCAGACCATACTGGTAGTTTGTCCAGATCCCCTTGTAATCTTAACTGATCCTCTCCCACTTGTATTCTCCTCATCAGTTTCACATCATCAGCGAGCAGTGACACTTCTGAATCTATTCCTTCCACCATGTCATTCACATATACAAGAAACAGCACCGGGCCTAGGACTGACCCTTGTGGAGCCCCACTCGACACATTCGCCCACTCCGACACTTCCGCACATACCAATACACATTGTTTCCTTCCTGTCAGGTATTCCCTGATCCATTGCAGTACTTTCCCCTTTATTCCTGCCTGCTCCTCTGATTTTTGCACCAGTCTCTTGTGTGGTACTGTGTCAAAAGCCTTCTTGCAATCTAAGAAGATGCAATCTACCCATCCCTCTCTCTCATGTCTTACTTCTGTTACCTTATCATAGAACTCAAGTAAATTTGTGACACAGGATTTCCCATCTCTGAAGCCATGCTGACTGTCATGTATGAGCCCAATCTTTTCAATGTATTCCACTACTTTTCTCCTGATAATCTTTTCCATGACTTTACATACTATACAAGTTAGTGACACTGGTCTGTAGTTTAACCCTTTGACTGTTTCCGACGTATAAATACGTCTTACGAGCCAATGTTTCTGACGTATTTATACGCATAAATTCTAGCAGCTTCAAATCAAGCAGGAGAAAGCTGGTAGGCCCACATGTGAGAGAATGGGTCTCCATGGTCAGTGTGCACCATATAAAAAAAATCGGGGAGCCAGTGGTGCATTGTGGGAATGCCATTTCAGTTGTCCTTTTTCAGCATGTCTAGCGGTAAGAAATATGTGATTCCCCAGCAAATCTGGGACTCTTCTCTTCCCAAGTGATGCTCTAACACAGATGGAAGTGTCAGTGAAGATCAATTTCATGATTTGGAGGAGTTTGAGACCAAAAGCAATGGAGGAGGAGGGGGAGGAGGGGAGGAAGAGGAGGAGGAGGAGGAGGAGGAGGGAAGGAAGAGGAGGAGGAGGAGGAGGAGGAGGAGGAGGAGAAGAGGAGGAGGAGGAGGAGGAAGAAGAAGATGTAATAATATTGTTCCCTTGAAGCAAGAAAAAAAAAAGTCCACCCCATGACGGTGACAAGATAAGGGGAGATAACATCTGATAAGAGCTGACTTTGATGAGCATAAAGGAGGGTAATATTACATGACCATTGCCCTCCCTTTGTTTTTGCTGGTACACAAACATTTCTGTCTGTCTATTTGTCTGTCTGTCAAGCTCCCTGTCTGTCCATCTAGCTCTCTGTCTCAGAGAGAGCCACAAGACTGTGTCATCACTTTTACTCACATCTTCAAGCAGAGTATAGCACTTTGTCTGGATTTCTTGGGTTATCCTAGGTAATTTACACTATGTATACTTGTATTTATGTGTACCTGTGAGACAGAGATAGGCAGACAGATAGAAAGAGAGACAGATTGAAAGATATAGAATGAGGGAGAAAGATAATTAGATAGAATGGAGGAAAGGAAGCAGCATCCGACCCCATTGTTTTGACAGGCGGTAGGGGAGTGACTAATGAGACAATATGTCACTTTGACAGCTGCCGACTTCTGACTCAAAACAATTATAAGCCACACACTCGCACACAAGACAAGGAGGAGGAGAAGGAGGAGGAGGAGAAGGAGGAGGAGAAGGAGGAGAAGGAGGAGGAGAAGGAGGAGGAGGAGGAGGAGAAGGAGGAGGAGAAGGAGGAGGAGGAGGAGGAGGAGGAGAAGGAGGAGGAGGAGGAGGAGGAGGAGAAGGAGAAGGAGGAGAAGAAGGAGGAGGAGAAGGAGAAGGAGGAGGAGAAGGAGGAGGAGGAGAAGGAGGAGGAGGAGGAGGAGGAGAAGGAGGAGGAGGAGGATGATTGTTTGTTTGTTTTTGTAAACAAGTTTTGTAAACAATATATTGATAATTATGTTTGTGTGCTTATTGTGTTGTATACAACGAGTGTATATATATACATTGCACCTTACTTTGGTCTCATAGGCCACATAAGTTATGTGAAAAAATAAAATAGTGAAAAAAACAAAAAACCTTCAATTACAAGTAAACTAAAGTTTACCTGGTGAGCGGCAGTCGCCGCTGTTGCCATACGCGGCTCATTTTCTGCAAATTTCACGGCTCTATATCTGGGTAAGTACCGATGGCAAAAATTTTTTTTTGGGACTAAAACACTCAGAAAAATAATCTTAACATTTTCATAAGAAAAAATAATTTTTTTTTTTTTTTGAATATTTGGCGACATAGAATGACAGTTTCAGAGAGGGGCCTGAAACAGTCAAAGGGTTAATGCTACCTGTCTGTCCCCTTTCTTAAAAATTGGAACTACATGTGCTGTCTTCCACGCCTCAGGCAACTGCCCTGTTTCGATAGATTCACTGAAGATTGCTGCTAATGGCACACACAGTTCCTCTGCTCCCTCTCTCAGTATCCATGGAGATATGTTATCTGGGCCCACCACCTTTGAGGTATCGAGTTCGTCTAACAGTTTCTTCACCTCTACCTTGGTTATGTGTATTGTGTCCAGTGCCTGCTGGTGCACCCTACCTCCACAGTTTGCTGGAAGCATTCCTGACTCTATTGTGAATACTTCTCTAAATCTTTTGTTTAGTTCATCACATACTTCTTGGTCACTCTTCGTGAGCTCCCCTCCTTCTTTCCTCAGCCTGATTACCTGGTCTTTGACTGTTGTTTTTCTCCTAATGTGACTGTATAACAACTTTGGTTCAGATTTGGCTTTTGATGCTATGTCGTTCTCGTATTGTCTTTGGGCCTCTCTCCTTATCCTTGCATATTTGTTTAGTTCATCACATACTTCTTGGTCACTCTTCGTGAGCTCCCCTCCTTCTTTCCTCAGCCTGATTACCTGGTCTTTGACTGTTGTTTTTCTCCTAATGTGACTGTATAACAACTTTGGTTCAGATTTGGCTTTTGATGCTATGTCGTTCTCGTATTGTCTTTGGGCCTCTCTCCTTATCCTTGCATATTCGTTTCTGGTTCTTCTGCTCATCTCCTTGTTTTCTTGAGTCCTTTGCCTTCTATACCTTTTCCATGCTCTTGCACACTTGGCTTTGGCCTCTTTACACCTTCACTTAAACCATGGGCTCACTCTGGTCTTACCATTTTTTTCTGTTGCACTTTGGTATGAACCTTTCCTCTGCCTCCCTGCACTTAGTGGTTACTATTTCCATCATTTCATTTACTGTCTTTCCATCTAGTTCTCTTTCCCACTGCACTTCATGCAGGAAACTTCTCATTCCTATGTAGTCCCCTTTTTTGAAGTTTGGTTTCTCTCTTTGTTCTCGTGCTACTGCATTCTCCACTGTTAACTCAACAAGATATTCAAAACTCAGGACATCATGATCACTAGTGCCAAGGGGTCTTTCGTGGGTGATATCCCTTATGTCTGAACTATTCAAGGTGAATATGAGATCCAGCCTTGCTGCAACATCCTCTCCTCTCTCTCTGGTTGTATCCCTAACATGTTGATGCATGAAGTTCTCCAATACAATCTCCAACATCTTAGCCCTCCATGTTTCTGGTCCCCCATGTGGCTCTAGGTTTTCCCAGTCAATCTCTTCATGATTGAAATCCCCCATTATAAGCAATTTTGTCCTACCCATATTAGCTCTCCTGGCCACTTCAGCTAGTGTATCCACCGTTGCCCTATTGCGCACATCATACTCTTCTCTTGTTCTCCTGCTGTTAAGTGGTGGGTTATACATCACTGCTATCATCACCTTTGGACCACCAGTCTGAAGTGTTCCTACAATGAAGTCGCCTGTTTCCCCTTCTTTCCATTCCTCCCATCTCCTCAGAACTCCACTGGTTTTTTATGAGCAATGCTACTCCTCCCCCTCCTCTGTTCTCTCTGTCTTTCCTCATAATCTGATATCCAGGTGGAAAAATTGCATCTGTTATCATCCCTGTAAGTTTTGTCAATGTTAGTGCTATAATGTCAGGTGATGCATCAATGATGCGTTCTTGCCACTCTTCACTCTTATTTGTTATTCCATCTGCATTGGTGTACCATACCTTTAGCTTCCTTTTGATTACTGTATTTTGGGAGATGGAAGAGGAAGGTGCAGGCTGGGAGGGTGGGAGGCAGGGCACAATATTATGGGAGGCTGCTGTGACTGGAATTAGTGCTTAGGGGGGTGGTGGCTATGGAGTGAGGTTCGTTTCTGTTTACTGTGTTTGGTTGATATGTGGTGACATGGATTGAGAGGTTTCTGTAAGCATTTGTGTTTGATGTTCCCCCAAAGGCTGAGTTTTCCTGTCTGTTGTTGCCTGCCCTGTCTCTCTTTCCTTCCACTGGTTCTGTCTTACTCTCACTTTCAGTTGTGCCCTTTCCTTTCGTGTTCCGTCTCGATTGAGGAACACTTTTTGATAATTTGGAGTCTTTTTAACAGTGGTTTCTGTTGTAGTATCCTGTTCCGTACCACATCTGTCTTGAATGTCAATCTGATTGGTCGATTTTTTTCCCTCGAATACCCCCCAAGTCTGTGAAAATTTTCTACCGGAGACGTGTCCCTCCCTCCTGTTATTGCAATGATGTTCTTAATCTCTGTTTTCTCCCAATGCTTTCTTTCATCATAGGTCTGCCCTTCAGCCTCCTGAAGCCCATGAATAATTATTGATCTCTCCCTCTCCTCTTCCCATTTCTTTTCCCTCTGTATCTCTGGATCTGATTTAAGCATCTCCTTTGCTGTTTCCCTAATCATCTCCCAGACACTATGATGGCCTGATATTACTGCTGCAAAAGACTGCTTAGATCCATCCCCTCCTTCAGTCCCCTCGCTGCCTGCTGATGTTCCCATTTCAGTCATCTTGCTCCTTTCAGACCTCATCTTTAGATCCTGCTTCAGCACATCCATTTCATTCTCCAATCTCTGTATCTTTGCCTCAGCTACTACAGCTCGTGATTCCCACTTCTTGCTCTCTGCAGATATTTGCTCTAACATGTTATTGCAAAGCTCGTTTAACCTTTTCTCCCATTGCTGTTCCATTTTGTTCTTCAGCCGTTCTACCCATTCTTCCTTATCTGACCAGCCATCATTGGTTCCCTTGCCTTTACATCCTCCCTTTTGAGAGCCCATTTTGTTTTTATCCTGTTGGGATGTTCTAGCTGCTTCAGCTTATCATAAAAATGTGTGTGGTGGGGGGATTTATGAGCTAATGTTTTTGGTTAGGTTAGGTTTGTGTGTGTGTGTGTGTGTGTGTGTGTGTGTGTGTGTGTGTGTGTGTGTGTGTGTGTGTGTGTGTGTGTTTGTGTGTGTTTGTGTGTGTGTGTGTGTGTGTGTGTGTGTGTGTGTGTGTGTGTGTGTGGGTGGGTGGGTGTGTGTGGGGTGTGTGTGTGTGTGTGTGTGTGTGTGTGTGTGTGTGTGTGCACGAGTGTCAGTGTCAGTGAGAATGTGAGTAATCCTCACAATCCTAAGTAACTGGGAGGGTGTTTCGAGGGTCAGTGCCCCCGCAGCCCAGTCCTTGGCCAGGTCTTGCGGTGGATCAGGGCCTGATCACCCAGGCTCTGTCTGCTGGCCACACACACGTGAACCACAGCCTATCTGCACAGGCACTAGGTTTAATATACAGCCTCTCCTCACTTAACGATGAAGTTTCGTGCCTAAGACCACGTCGTTAATCGAATTCGTTGCTAAGTGAGGAGCATACTGTAATGGTAGTGGGTTTGTGTCAGCCGTCTTTGATATTACTTTAGTGTCACCTTTGCACCATTTATAACATTTCTGGTATATTTTTAAATGTTTATACTGTAGTGTACATTGAAATATACAGAATAGAGGAAATCAGCTCTTATATTCATTATTTAGGTATAAATACTAGTCAGAGAGCCCGTCGTGAGTCTGAGACTTCGGCAAACAAATACGTCACCTAGCGAAGAGAGGCTGTATTTTGCTCACTTGCGTTATTTATATTTTAAAATTATTTGCTGATACTATATTGGCAGTTTTTTCACTGATGCTGATACTGATGAGCGAGATACTAAAGTCCCAATATAACTCAGTTTTCAGCAAGCCGTTAGCCAGACTAAGGGTCGACAGTCTATATGAACTCTTTATAACTGAGACCCAAAATTTGGTCATCTCAAAAATATCTGATATTATCCTAACACCACAAGACTTTGAAAAGGCAATAAATGACATGCCCATGCACCCTGCCTCAGGCCCAGACTCATGGAACTCCATGTTCATCAAGAACAGCAAGAAGCCCCTGTCATCTGCCTTCAGCATTCTTTGGAGAAGGAGCATGGACATGGGTCATCCCACACTTATTAAAAACAACAGACATAGCCCCACTCGACGAAGGTGGCAGTAAAGCAGTTGCAAAGAGCTATAGACCGATAGCACTAACATCCCATATCATAAAAATCTTTGAAAGGTTTTTAAGAAGCAAGATGGCCAACCACCTAAACACCCATCAGTTACACAACACAGGTTTAGAGCAGGTCGTTCCTGCCTGTCCCAGCTACTGGACCAATATGACAAGGTCCTGGATGCTATACAGGATAAACAAAATGCAGATGTAGTATACACAGACTTTGTGAAAGCCTTTGACAAGTGCGACCACTGTGTAATAGCACACAAAATGCGTGACTAAGGAATAACAGGAAAAGTTGGTAGATGGATTTATAACTTCACTAAAAACAGAACACAAAGGGTAATAGTAAACAGAGTGAAGTCTGAGGCAGCTATGGTGAAAAGCTCTGTTCCACAATGCACAGTACTCACTACCATCCTATTCCTCATCCTCATATCTGACATAGACAGAGATGTAAGCCATAGCTCCATGTCTTCCTTTGCAGATGACACCCAAATTACCATGACAGTATCCTCCATCGAAGATACTGCAAGACTCCAAGCAGACATCAACCAAATCTTAAAATAGGCCACTCAAAACAATATGAAGTTGAATGAAGAGAAATTTCAACTCAGATATGGAAAACTTGAGGAAATTAAAACTGTATCAGGGTATACGACAAATTCTAGCAATACAATGGAGCAAAAAAGTAATGTGAAAGACCTGGGAGTGATAATGTCAGAGGATCTCACCTTCAAATACCACAGCAATGTATCTACAACATCTGCTAGATAAATGACAGGATGGGTAATGAGAACCTTCAAAACTTGGAATGCCAAGCCCATAATGATTCTCTTCAAATTGCTTGTTCTCTCTAGGCTGGAATACTGCTGTACACTAACTTCCCCCTTTAAGGCAGGCAAAATTGCTGACCTGGAGAGTGTACAAAGAACTTTCATGGCACACATAAGTATGATAAAGCACCTAAATTACTGGGAACAGTTGAAATCCCTGAATTTGTATTCTCTGGAATGCAGGTGAGAAAGATTTATTTATTATTATTTGGACATGATACATAGTTATACAAAAGAAATACAGTGGTTGAATGTACATGCCAAAAGGCCCTTGTATGCAGAGCATTATGGGCAGATTGAAAATAACTTAAAATTAACTAAGCAATGATATATTCAGTGGCAAAAATTGCAGTAAACAAATTACAACATGAAGTACAAATGAGTATTTCAAATAAGAAGCTTTATAGTTGTACAAATTTGTAGCACAATTTATAATATAATCCAGTCAAATCGAATAAAATCAATGATTTGTAGTGCAGAAACAGGTTATATGGTCACTTGATAAGTTGCTGTGCATGCAAGAAAATGGAGTATTCTATTAGGTAATGTAATTACAAAAAACCTAGTTTGATAGGGTCACAGGTTATATATTTATGAGATACAGTTAATCAGTATTTATTTAGTTGTGGGTGAGTAAGTGGTTTTTAAGAAGAGTCTTGAATTGATTAACAGACGGTATTACTTTTATATTCACAGGTAATGAATTCGAGATTTTTGGGCCTTTTATGTGCATTGCGTTTTTACATAGCGTGAGATGGACACGAGGAACATCAAAGGGTGATCTGTGCCTTGTGTTATGGTCATGTGTTTTGTTGAGGTTGGTAAGGAGAAGTTTGATGGGAGGGTTTATATCCGAGTTAAGTGTTCTATGTATGTAGTAGGTGCAGTAATAAGTAAGGATGTTTTGTACGGTGAGTAAGTTTAGAGTTTTGAATATTGGTGGAGTATGCTGCCTGTAGTGGGAATTTGTTATCATACTGTCAGCAGCCTTTTGTTGGGTAATTAATGGTCTGAGATGGTTATTTGCTGTTGAGCCCCATGCACAAATGCCATAGGTAAGATAGGGGTCAGTAAGTGAGTGATATAGGGCCAGGAGGGCTGACTGTGGAACATAGTACAGTGGACCCTCGACTAACGCTATTAATCCGTTCCTGAGAGCTCATCGTTAGTCAAAATTATTGTTAGTCAAGTTAATTTTCCCCATAAGAAATAATGGAAATCAAATGAATCCGTGTAGGACACGTCATAGTATGAAAAAAAAATTGTTTTTACCACATGAAATATTAATTTTAATACACACAAACTGAAGAAGACATGCACAGTTACATGACACTTATCTTTATTGAAGATCTGGTGATGATTGATGGGATGGGAGGAGGGGAGAGTGTTGATGGTCTTAGTGTTTAGAAGGGGAATCCCCTTCCATTAGGACTTGAGGTGGCAAGTCCTTTTCCGGGGTTACTTCCCTTCCCTTTAAATCTCTCAAACCAACCTTTGCTGGCCTTAAATTCCCTCACATCACCACTAGTTGCTGGCATTTTTTTAATTAAACCGTCATGCAACTTCCTAGCCTTTTCACATATGATCGCTTGAGAGATGCTATCTCCTGCTATCTGTTTTTCGTTTATCCACACCAATAACAGTCTCTCAACATCTTCGAGTACTTGCGATCTCGGTTTCGAAAACATAGTTGCACCTTTGGCAAGAACAGCTTCCTTGATTGCCGTTTTCTTGGCCACAGTAGTAGCGATGGTTGATTGGGGTTTTGTGTACAACCTGGCCAGTTCGGAGACACGCGCTCCACTTTCATACTTAGCAATGATCTCTTTCTTCATATCCATAGTAATTCTCACCCTTTTTGCTGTAGGGGTGGCACTAGAAGCTTTCTTGGGGCCCATGGTGACTTATTTTGCAGGTGCAATCACTAAAAAGGCTGTGATTCAATTAAAATTCAATTCAAACTTTATTCTCTATAAGTATTACAATGATGAGTTTACAGAATTTGGTTGTTGTGTGATTTACATGTAGTAAAATAATAATTACAGAGTGTACCACTAGAATGCCTAGCATGGCTAGGCATTTCGGGCAGACTTATATTAAATCTTAGGTTTAAAATGTTACAGAATTATGAGATAAGTTGGTATTATGGCTAAGTGACTAAATACTAGTTGTGAGTTTAGCAATGTGAATGCTTTTGTTTTGGCACAGTACATAGTTTCAGTATTGGAGTATCACAGGCCAACTTTTGACTAGTTAAGATTCATTATTTTGAGATTGAGATTGATATTTCTGTTTATGGTCAAATGGGTGAGTGAGTGTAAGTGTGAACCACCACGTGGTGTTCGTATTATTAGTTGACAGGGTGTATCAGGGAGATAAGATGTTTTCTGATGGTAGTTTTGAAGGTGATGAAAGTGTCTGCAGTTTTGGAATTTTCAGGTAGGGTGTTCCAGATTTTAGGGCCTTTGACATACATTGAATTTTTGTAAAGGTTTATTCGGACACGGGGAATGTCATAGAGATGTTTGTGTCTGGTGTTGTGCCTGTGGGTTCTGTCACAACTATCAAGAAAGCGTTTTAGGTCAAGGTTAATATTGGAATTTAAGGTCCTGTAGATGTAGATTGCACAGTAGTAAGTGTGGATGTACTGAACAGGGAGTAAGTTTAGATCTATGAAGAGTGGGGGGAAGGGTGTTGCCAGGGATGGGATTTAGTGATTATTCTTACTGCGGCTTTTTGTTGGGTTATTATTGGCTTTAGGTGTGTTGCTGCAGTTGAACCCCAAGCACAGATAGCATAGGTGAGGTGTGGATATATAAGTGAATGGTATGTGTGAGAAGGGCAGTTTGCGGCACGTAGTATCGTATCTTGGAGAGGATCCCAACCGTTTTGGATACTTTTTTGGTTATGTGTTGGATATGGGTGCTGAAGTTCAGGTTGTTGTCGAGGTATAGGCCTAGGAATTTGCCCTCATTATGCCTGGTAATTAGAGTGTTGTCGATCTTAATGTTAATTTGCGCATCTCCTGCTCTGCTACCAAACATAATGTAGTAGGTTTTGTCAACGTTAAGCGTAAGTTTATTGGCTGTCATCCAAGTCGATATTTTGATCAGCTCCTCATTAACAATGGTGTTGAGGGTTGCAACATTAGGGTGAGAGATGACATAAGTCGTGTCGTCAGCAAAGAGAATGGGGTTCAGGTGTCGAGATACGTTTGGAAGATCATTGATGTATATGAGGAAGAGCAGGGGACCAAGGACACTTCCCTGCGGAACTCCAGTATCAAGTGGCTGTGTTGTTGATGCTGTGTCTTTAATGGTGACATACTGATACCTATTAGTAAGGTAAGATTTGAAATATGCAAGCGCATGGCCTCTTATACCATAATGGTCAAGTTTGTGGAGTAGGATGCCGTGGTCTACTGTGTCTAAAGCTTTTCTTAGGTCAATAAAAATTTCTAGTGGATATTCCTTATTTTCCAATGCTGTGTAAAGCAGATCTAGCATTTTTATAATTGCATCGTTAGTGCTTTTATTTTTCCTGAATCCAAATTGGCAGGGGTTGAGTATGTTTTGTGATGTTATAAATGAATATAGTCTCCTGTGCACGAGTTTCTCAAAGATTTTGGATAGCAATGGTAAGTTTGATATTGGCTTATAGTTGTTTAAATCTGTAGGGTCACCACCTTTATGTATTGGTGTAACCCTTGCCGTCTTGAGTAGTTTCGGGAAGGTGCTAGCTTCTAGTGACTTGTTAAAAAGCAATGAGATGATAATATGAAATGTTCCAATTGTATGCTTGGAAGCGACCGCGGTGGCTGGCTGGCTTGTAAACACTGGCCAGAAGTGGACGCGTCTCAGACGGAACAAATAGTGTTGGTCGATGTGTGATAATATGTAAATGTTTCCACAAGCTACAGAACTTCTAGTATGTTCCAATTTACTTTGTATGCTTGGAAGCGACCGCGGTGGCTGGCTGGCTTGTAAACACTGGCCAGAAGTGGACGCGTCTCAGACGGAACAAATAGTGTTGGTCGAGTTTTTTAGCGCTAGTTGAGGCAAAAATTTTGCGTTAAAATGTATCGCTAGTCGGATTTATCGTTAATCGATGCCATCGTTGGTTGAGGGTCCACTGTACAGTCCTCCCTCTCAAATTCGGCATCATTAGGACATGTAGTGTGCCGGATTACTGAGTTTGCCGGATTACAGAGTGGTTAGGTTAGAATACACTTAATAAAATTAGTCAACTTCATTTACACAAAGTTCATTGAACATCGGCAAAAATTGAACATTTCCTCTACTTTGAGCTCATTTTCAAGATACTTTTCATCATGAAAGCAATCAAAATCATGTCTATTTTTGTGATATATCTTCCATTCTACCAAATGAGTCCAAAAAAAAAAGAATACAACCATAAAAACCATATGAAAACATACTGCAAAGAGGCGGCTAATGGCTGAGAAGTGAACTCCCTCATTTATCGTCCATTTTTTTTATTTTTGTTGTACGTTAAGAAGCATCTTTCCATCATATATTGCCCAAGTTTCAATGAGATAGCCCAACAAACAACCGAGCAAAAATTAATATTTACCAAAAAATCACATATGGCAAGCCCAAGCCAGGTACTGGAAATAAGTCACTTAGTCTGACTTTTCTGGGTTATCCCAGGTTCTCTATACATACACTGCTATGTATGATAATCTATGTAACTGTATTTGTGTATACCTGAATAAACTTATTTACCTACTTCTAGTCTGTCAACTGAGTACAAGAAACCGCCCATTCACTTATTTCAACTACCCAATAAAGTGGTCAGAAATTGTCAATTTGGCTGATTTCACACAAATTTCAACAGATGCCAATTTCAAAATAGTGTCCAGAATAAATAATGCAGACATTCCTGGCACTAAAATAAAATTTTCTCTGTTCATTAGTCACGGCTACAAGCCCCTCTTACATTACTCTTGCTTACCATTTGGAATTTTTATTCACAAAAAAAATAGAAGATTAATGTTATGCAGACTGCTGCATTATTGTAATAATTGTATAAATAATGTCAATCCATTCTTGACTCCGTACTGGAATTTAGACTGGCGGGCAGACAGGTATTGGACGGTGATGTCATTTGTTTACTCTTGAGCTTCGCTAAAGAATAGAACATTTTCGCTACTGTGAGCGCAATTTCAAGGTACTTTTCATCATGAAAGTAATCAAAATCATATCTATTTCTGTAATATATCTTGCATTCTATCAAATGAGACCGAAAAAATGAGAATATAACCACAACAACCATACAGAAATATACTGCTAAGCGGCCGCTAATGGCTGAGAAGTGAACTCCGCTATTTATGGTCTGATTTCTTTCATTTTTGGTGTACGTGAAGAAGTATCTTTCCATCATACATTGCCCAAGTTTGAATAAGATAACCCAACAAACACCCGAGAAAATAATAATAATAATATAATAATAATAACAACAATAATAATAATAATAATAATAATAATAATAATAATAATAATAGTAATAATAATAATAATATCTTTATTTATTACACGTACATGTACAAGGTATACAGGCCTAGCTGACATCAGTGACATACTACTACTGTATAGAATGCCGCTTGTTATGCAGAGTATTTCAAGAAAATTAGGTCAGCTTCCCAGGAAATGTGCAGAGAACTTTCACGGCGCACATAACGGAGATAAAACACCTCAATTATTGGGAGCGCTTGAGGTTCCTAAACCTGTATTCCCTGGAACGCAGGAGGGAGAGATACATGATTATATACACCTGGAAAATCCTAGAGGGACTAGTACCGAACTTGCACACGAAAATCACTCACTACAAAAGCAAAAGACTTGGCAGACGATGCACCATCCCCCCAATGAAAAGCAGGGGTGTCACTAGCACGTTAAGAGACCATACAATAAGTGTCAGGGCCCGAGACTGTTCAACTGCCTCCCAGCACACATAAGGGAGATTACCAACAGACCCCTGGCAGTCTTCAAGCTGGCACTGGACAAGCACCTAAAGTCAGTTCCGGATCAGCCGGGCTGTGGCTCGTACGTTGGTTTGCGTGCAGCCAGCAGCAACAGCCTTGTTGATCAGGCTCTGATCCACCAGGAGGCCTGGTCACAGACCGGGCCGCGGGGGCGTTGACCCCCGGAACTCTCTCCAGGTAAACTCCAGGTAACACTAGTTGACTAACACCCAGGTACCCATTTACTGATGGGTAAACATAGACAACAGGTGTAAGAAACACACCTAATGTTTCTACCCTGGCTGGGAATCGAATATTTACCAAAAATCATATATGGCTAACCCAAGCCAGGTACTAAAAATAAGCCACGTTGACTTTTTTGCGGTTATCCTAGGTTCTCTACACATATGCTGCTATGTGTGATAATCAATAGAGAGAAAATAACTTTTTTTTTCATGTTTATGGTGGAACACGAGTGTATATCATAGTTAGCCCTGTGCTATACTCCATTTTCTCTAATATAAGCCACCAAGACAAGGATAGGAGAATGGTATTTGTTTACCATATCCTCTTCATAACTCTGTCAAACTGCTCGGTGTTATGCCAAATATTATTCATTCTGGAGTATTTAACATGTTTTATGTTATTTATATTGTTTCTTATGTCATATTAGATCAATTGTGATAGGCAAATAAGCTGTAGTGTTGATATTAGCGTAATAATAAAGCATATTCTCCTGCTTCATGAGACTGAGCTCATGACAACCGACAGTGGCTTCAAAGCCACCTTAACTTTAATGGATAATGTACTGTGTAGGTGCTTTACATAATGAGAAGCATTTCTTTTATTCATTGGAACCATGGCTAGGGCTAAAAGTAAGCAGGTTAAAACAATAAACAGAGAAAAAGAAATTGGAATAACTTATGCAGCAAGTAGCACCACCAAACAGTACCAACAGGTTGGTGTGGCGACCCTGGAAATTTTAAATTATGCTAGCCAAAATTAGTGCCGAATAACTGAAGGAATCAAATACAGTGGTCCCTCGCTTTTCGTAGTTCTCGGCAATCGTAAATTTCGCCAATCTTAGGGGTATTTTCGCATAAACATAGACTCGCTTTTCATAGGTAGACTCGCGAATAGTAGTTCATCCAGGACGCGTACGCATGGTGTGAGCCGGGAGGCCTCCCTACCCAGCCAGTCTGGCATTGTTTACCAGTGAGTGAAGGTCCCCTCAAGTGCTCCTACGAAATATTTCATAATATTCCACTCATTTTAGTGCTTACAATTACTAAATAAGCTACCATGGCTCCAAAGAAAGCTCCTAGTGCCAAGCCTGTGGTAAAGAAGGTGAGAAATATGAACAGTGACAAAGTCTTGGGCCATTTTAGGGAAGTGTTAGAGACGCCAGAAACAGAGCTCTCTCCACAGTTACTTTGCGAGACAGGACTAGAGTGACTCTCAAGGTGGTCCTAGTGGCATTAAGAAACAGAGAAGAGAAGCAACCCCAGAGAAGCAATTGGTACCTGAGGTGTTGCTGGTGTTACTGTAAACAATCCAATCTCTCTCCTCCTCCAGTCTCCCATACACTAAGAAGAATCTCCAATAAAGGTAAGTGTTACGCTGTTAATGTTTCATTCATCATTTCCCATTATATTGTTTATGTACTATTTGTATATTTCATGTAAAAGATTTTTTTGTTTTAATACTTCTGGGTGTCAGGAACAGATTAATTGTATTTACATTATCATAAATTTCGTTTATAGTAGCTCCTCCAGGAACGGATTAATTACGAAAAACGAGGGACCACTGTAACTGATTGCTGGATTTGTGAGGGAGGACTGTACCGTATCTTCGATAGTATGCCTACGGTCTTCAAGATTTTCTTGGAAATTTGTTGTACATGTGTTTGAAATCTGAGTCTATTATCAAGGTGGATTCCTAATAATTTTCCCTCTGTGAGCTTTGTGATAGGTGATTCGTTTATCATTATGTTAAGAGGGACATCTGTAGTTCTGTTTCCAAACTGTATGAAGTAGGTTTTGTCAATATTGAGAGTAAGTTTGTTAATCATCATCCAGGTAGATATTTTCTGTAATTCGGTATTTACAGTATTGGCTAGCATGACTGGGCTTGGGTGAGAGAAGACGTACATAGTGTCATCTACAAATAGTGTGGGTTTGAGTAGTTGCGATGCATTTGGTAGGTCGTTTATGTAAATGAGAATGAAAAGAGGGCCAAGGACGCTTCCCTGTGGGACACCAACTGTAATTGGCTGTGTGGAAGAGGTTGCTCCTTTTGTGCACACATATTGGCTTCTGTTGCAAAGGTATGACTTTAGGTAGTTGAGGGAGTGCCCTCTTATACCATAGTGTGGCAATTTTATGTGGAGCAAATCATGGTCAACTGTATCAAAAGTTTTACGTAAATCAATGAAGATCCCCAGTGGGGCTTTTTTTTTCTCGAGTGCAGTGTATATTTATTCTCACATGTGTATAATAGCATCATTCATATTTTTATTAGGCCTGAACACATACTGACAGTGGTTGACTATGTTGTGGGAGATGAGGTAGGAATAGATTCGCTTATGAATTAATTTTTCAAATATTTTAGAGAGAGGGTGTAAGTTTGATATTGGCCTATTTATTGAAGTCTGTTTGATCTTCTCCTTTATGTATCGGGGAGACGGGGGAGACCCCTCACTATTTTGAGAACTGTGAGGGAGGTAGAGGATTCGATGGATTTGTTAAAGAGTGTTGCAATGATTGGTGACAGCACTTGCAAAGCTTTTTTGTATATAAAGGGTGGTGAGGTATTTAAATCTCCTGTCTTGTTTTTTAGTGTGTTGATAATAAGGGAGACTTTTGTTGGGTTAGTCGGAGCTAGGAACAGTGTGCTCGGGTAGTTGCCAGTGAGGTAGTCATTGGGTGGGGTATTTGAGCTTGGGATTTTATTGGCAAGCTTTTTTCCTGTAGTGGAGAAGAGAACATTGAGTCTGTTTGCTGTTTCAGTTGGTGGGGGTAGGGGTGCATCTGGTTTTGTTAGTTTGATTGCTCTGTTTCCTGATATCTTTGTTGTTCCTAGAATTTCAGATAGGGTTTTCCAGGTCTTTTTTATTTATTAATTTATTTTATTAACACACTGGCCGATTCCCACCAAGGCAGGGTGGCCCGAAAAAAGAAAAACTTTCACCATCATTCACTTCATAATTGTCTTGCCAGAAGGGTGCTATACACTACAGTTAAACTGCAACATTAACACCCCTACTTCAGAGTGCAGGCACTGTACTTCCCATCTCCAGGACTCAAGTCCGGCCTGCCGGTTTCCCTGAATCCCTTCATGAATGTTACTTTGCTCACACTCCAACAGCACATCAAGTATTAAAAACCATTTGTCTCCATTCACTCCTATCAAACACGCTCATGCATGCTCGCTGGAAGTCCAAGCCCCTCGAACACAAAACCTCCTTTACCCCCTCCCTCCAACCTTTCCTAGGGCGACCCCCACCCCGCCTTCCTTCCACTACAGACTGATACACTCTTGAAGTCATTCTGTTTCGCTCCATTCTCTCTACATGTCTGAACCACCTCAACAACCCTTCCTCAGCCCTCTGGACAACAGTTTTGGTAATCCTGCACCTCCTCCTATCCTAACTTCCAAACTACGAATTCTCTACATTATATTCACACCACACATTGCCCTCAGACATGACATCTCCACTGCCTCCAGCCTTCTCCTCACTGCAACATTCATCACCCATGCTTCACACCCATATAAGAGCGTTGGTAAAACTATACTCTCATACATTCCCCTCTTTGCCTCCAAGGACAAAGTTCTTTGTCTCCACAGACTCCTAAGTGCACCACTCACCCTTTTCCTCTCATCAGTTCTGTGATTCACCTCATCTTTCATAGACCCATCTGCTGACACGTCCACTCCCAAATATCTGAATACATTCACCTCCTCCATACTCTCTCCCTCCAATCTGATATCCAATCTTTCATCACCTAATCTTTTTGTTATTCTCATAACCTTACTCTTTCCTGTATTCACTTTTAATTTTCTTCTTTTGCATACCCTACCAAATTCATCCACCAACCTCTGCAACTTCTCTTCAGAATCTCCCAAGAGCACAGTGTCATCAGCAAAGAGCAACTGTGACAACTCCCATTTTATGTGTGATTCTTTATCTTTTAACTCCACGCCTCTTGCCAAGACCCTCGCATTTACTTCTCTTACAACCCCATCTATAAATATATTAAACAACCACGGTTACATCACACATCCTTGTCTAAGGCCTACTTTTACTGGGAAATAATCTCCCTCTTTCCTACATACTCTAACTTGAGCCTCACTATCCTTGTAAAAACTCTTCACTGCTTTCAGTAACCTACCTCCTACACCATACACCTGCAACATCTGCCACATTGCCCCCCTATCCACCCTGTCATATGCCTTTTCCAAATCCATAAATGCCACAAAAACCTCTTTAGCCTTATCTAAGTACTGTTCACTTATATGTTTCACTGTAAACACCTGGTCCACACACCCCCTACCTTTCCTAAAGCCTCCTTGTTCATCTGCTATCCTATTCTCCATCTTACTCTTAATTCTTTCAATAATAACTCTACCATACAATTTACCAGGTATAGTCAACAGACTTATCCCCCTATAATTTTTTCACTCTCTTTTGTCCCCTTTGCCTTTATACAAAGGAACTATGCATGCTCTCTGCCAATCCCTAGGTACCTTACCCTCTTCCATACATTTATTAACCCCTTGACTGTCGAGGTCGTATATATACGTCATGGGAGATACCGTGTTTGACGTATCTGTACGCATAAATTCTAGCGGCTTCAAATCAAGCAGGAGAGGGCTGGTAGGCCTACACGAGAGAGAATGGGTCTCAGTGGTCGGTGTGCAACCTGTGAAAAAATCTGGGACTCAGCGGTGCATTGTGGGAATGCCATCTTGGTAGTCCGTTTTCACCATGCCTCGCGGTAAGAAGTTCCTCACTTCTCGGCGGATTGGAGGTCTTTTGTTCCCAAGTGATAGCTCAAACAGTGATAAAAGTGTCAGTGAAAGTGAATTCCCTGGTTTTGAATCTGGTGTGACCGAAAAAAGTGCCCAGGATAACATATTTAGTGATGAAAACCCAGATGACCCACAACCTTCCACCTCTGGTGCTGGGCCGGCTCGTTCATGTTCACCTGTACCAGGACGAAAGAGGAAACTATTTGCCCATGTACAAGACTCAGATGTGAGCAGTGCAAGTGATAGTGATAATGATTTCAAGGTTATTGAAAGCAGTTCTAGTTGTGACAGTGAGGGTGAATATTCCCCAGTGAAGCAGCAGTATATACGATGTCGCATGCGGTCTGGTAGTGTGCCATATGCTCTTCCAAGAGGAAGGAGTACATCTCAGAGCACATCCCATGGCCCTACACCACGTCCTGATAGTGAAGATGACGATATTGTTACGATGGGTATCAATGATGCAAGTGAGGCAGCAGGTGGTGGTGGTGATAGTGATGGTGGCATGAGTCATGTGACACCAGCAGCAGGCCACGCTACTACCCGCGCTGCTGACTCTGCACAACTACAACCAGCCTCACCCGACCCCACACTCCCACAACAACCACAACCACAACCTGCACAACCACAACCACATTACAATATCCAGAACGCAACAGCTGACCGCATCTGGGATTGGCAGCAAGATGACGAGTTTGTTCCCAATCCCCATGACTTTGATGGAGGACAAAGTGGAATATGGCGATCATGTACACTTGGGAACAATCCCACTGAACTGGAATGCTTTCAGTTTTTCTTCAATGAACCCCTGATGGACATTATTGTCAGGGAAAGCAATACATACTGTGGGTACACCATGGCAAACACTATTCTGTCACCAAGATCACGCCTACACCAGTGGAAGGACACAACTCTGGCAGAGATGTATCTGTTCTTTGCCACAATAATGCTTATGGCACATGTGTATAAGCATAGTGTCAACAAATACTGGGCGACAGACTGCCTGATTTCAACCCCTGCTTTCAGTGACATTATACCAGTGAAAAGATTTGTGTTACTGTTACGTATGTTACACTTTTCAGACAAAACCAGGCCTGACAGAAGTGACAGGTTATATAAGATCAGACGTGTGTTTATGTACCTGAAACAAAAGTGCTGTATGTATTTTTATCCCTTCAGGAAGCTTGTTATTGATGAGTCTTTGATTCTGTTCAAAGGAAGATTCTCATTCAAGCAGTATATACCAAGCAAGAGGAAACGCTTTGGTATGAAGTTATTTGTTCTGTGTGATTGCAAAACTGGTCTGGTTTTGGATATAATTGTGTACACTGGCGGTAAAACATTGGAAGATACCAGAAAGTTACTGGGTATCTCCGGTGATGTGGTTAGAACAATGATGGAGCCATATCTTGGTAAGGGGCATATTTTATATACTGACAACTGGTACACAAGCCCTTTACTCAGTGATTTCTTGCAAGTGAACATGACAGATGTGTGTGGCACAGTGCATGGAAATCATAAACATATGCCTAGGTTTGATGCTGGCAGTCGTAGAGGTGAAGTGCAGGTGTTTCCTGCCAATGACATCATGGCATTTCGGTGGCATGACAAACGTGATGTCACACTGCTGACATCAGTTCACCGACACGAAATGGTAGACACTGGGAAGCAGGATAGAGAGACCAATGAACCCATTGTAAAACCTGCAGCTGTGATGGATTACAACCTCAATATGCACTTAGTGGACAAATCTTACATGCAGATTGGGTTTGCTGACTGTGTTCGCAAGAGTTATAAGTGGTACATAAAACTGTTTTTCCATCTTCTTGACATTTCCATGCTCAATGCTTATAGTATGTATAAGTTGAAGACCAAGAAGAAACCCAAATATAGTGAATTTTGTTTGTCAGTCATCAGACAAATAATATTCAAGTACCAAGAAACAACACCTGCAATAGACCAGCGCCCACAAAATTATCAACACATGTCCTCTCGTCTGAGGCCTGGTGATCACTACCCCATAAGAGGTGTTTTGTCATGCCTGCACCACTGCCAAGAAAAAGAAAGGAGGAACACTGCTCTGGCCCACTACTACTGTTCACAAAACCCTATTTCCAAACCAATACTTTCCTATGTCCCAAATCAAACTTATCTAATTTAAATCCATTACTGCGGGTTCTCTCTTGGAGAAATATCCCCTTTATTAATACCTATCTTCCACTTATACACTTCGATCAGGTCTCCCCTCATTCTTCGTCTAACAAGTGAATGTAACTTAAGAGTCTTCAATCTTTCTTCATAAGGAAGATTTCTAATGCTAGGTATTAATTTAGTCATCCTACGCTGAATGTTTTCTAACGAATTTATGTCCATTTTGTGATACGGAGACCAGAACTGAGCTGCATAATCTAGGTGAGGCCTTACTAATGATGTATAAAGCTGCAGTATGACCTCTGGACTTCTGTTGCTTACACTGCCCCCCAAGAAAAATGCTCAGAAGAGGTGTGATTGTGTCACTTTTCCCCTAATGTGTAAATAATATCAAATTCTTTATTGACATACCACAGGTCAGGCTTATTGGGCGGTAATTTGACGGTAAACACAGAGTTCCATTTTGCATTCCTTAAGCCCACTTCCTGTGTAAGAGCAAGCACAACGCATTATTCATCCATTTTGGGACACTCGTTTTATGTGTGAGGAGTGTAAGACACCATTGTGCTTATACCCATGTTTCAAAGAATTCCACAAGCTGCAGCAGTTCTAGAAAAGTGTCCAGTGATTGTACATATGTATATATATTATAGAACAATCGTAATAAACATTTGTTTACATTGTTTGTTTGTGTAAACAAGTTTTAGCAACATTATAATGATACGAGTGTTTTTGCTATAATTGTGTTACATTCAACGAGTGTATATTTGAACATTGCACAATAATTTGGTCTTACAGGCCACAAAAGTTATGTGAAAAAATAAAATAGTGAAAAAAACAAGAAACCATCGAATACAAGTAAATCAAAGTTTACTGGGTGAGCGGCAGTTGCCGCTGTTGCCGCTCGCAGATCAATTTCAGCAAACTTCAGGACTCTATATCTCGGTAAGTACTGATGGGAAAAAAAAATTTTGGGGACTAAAACAATCAGAAAAATAATCTTAACATTTTCATAAGAAAAAATAAATTTTTTTTGACACCAGGAGACACTTCAGGATTGGGCCGTTCGACAGTCAAAGGGTTAAATAATTGCACCAACCACTCCAAAACTATATCCCCACCTGCTTTTAACATTTCTATCTTTATCCCATCAATCCCGGCTGCTTACCCCCTTTCATTTTACCTACTGCCTCACAAACTTCCTCCGCACTCACAACTGGCTCTTCCTCACTCCTACAAGATGTTATTCCTCCTTGCCCTATACACGAAATCACAGCTTCCCTATCTTCATCAACATTTAACAATTCCTCAAAATATTCCCTCCATCTACCCAATACCTCTAACTCTCCATTTAATAACTCTCCTCTCCGATTTTTAACCGACAAATCTATTTGTTCTGTAGGCTTCCTTAACTTGTTAATCTCACTCCAAAACTTTTTCTTATTTTCAACAAAATTTGTTGATAACATCTCATCCACTCTCTTAACCTCTCTCTTTTTCTCCATATACTCTTCCCTCCTTGCATCACTTTTACTTTGTAAAAACTTCTCATATGCTAACTTTTTCTCCCTTACTACTCTCTTTACATCATTATTCCACCAATCGCTCCTCTTCCCTCCCGCACCCATTTTCCTGTAACCACAAACTTCTGCTGAACACTCTAACACTACATTTTTAAACCTACCCCATACCTCTTAGACCCCATTGCCTATGCTCTCATTAGCCCATCTATCCTCCAATAGCTGTTTATATCTTACCCTAACTGCCTCCTCTTTTAGTTTATAAACCTTCACCTCTCTCTTCCCTGATGCTTCTATTTTCCTTGTATCCCATCTACCTTTTACTCTCAGTGTAGCTACAACTAAAAAGTGATCTGATATATCTGTGGCCCCTCTATAAACATGTACATCCTGAAGTCTACTCAACAGTCTTTTGGCTACCAATACATAATCCAACACACTACTGTCATTTCACCCTACATCATATCTTGTATACTTATTTATCCTCTTTTTCTTAAAATATGTATTGCCTGTAACTAAACCCCTTTCTATACAAAGTTCAATCAAAGAGCTCCCATTATCATTTACACCTGGCACCCCAAACTTACCTACCACACCCTCTCTAAAAGTTTCTCCTACCTTAGCATTCAGGTCTCCTACCACAATTACTCTCTCACTTGGTTCAAAGGTTCCAATACATTCACTTAACATCTCCCAAAATCTCTCTCTCTCGTCTACATTCCTCTCTTCTCCAGGTGCATACACGCTTATTATGACCCACTTTTCGCATCCAATCTTTACTTTAATCCACATAATCCTTGAATTTACTCATTCATATTCTCTTTTCTCCTTCCATAACTGATCCTTCAACTTTACTGCCACCCCTACCTTAGCTCTAACTCTCTCAGATACTCCAGATTTAACCCCATTTATTTCCCCCCACCGAAACTCCCCTACCCCCTTCAGCTTTGTTTCGCTTAGGGCCAGGACATCGAACTTCTTTTCATTCATAACATCAGCAATCATCTGTTTCTTGTCATCCACACTACATCCACGCACATTCAAGCATCCCAGTTTTATAAAGTTTTTCTTCTCTTTTTTAGTAAATGTCTACAGGAGAAGGGGTTAATAGCCCATCGCTCCCGGCATTTTAGTCGCCTCATACGACACGCATGGCTTACGGAGGAAAGATTCTTTTCCACTTCCCCATTGACAATAGAAGAAATAAAGAAGAACAAGAGCTATTTAGAAAAAGGAGAAAAACCTAGATGTATGTATATATATATGCATGTGTGTGTCTGTGAAGTGTGACCAAAGTGTAAGTAGGAGTAGCAAGATATCCCTGTTATCTAGCGTGTTTATGAGACAGAAAAAGACACCAGCACTCCTACCATCATGCAAAACAGTTACAGTTTCTGTTTCACAGTCATCTGGCAGGACGGTAGTACTTCCCTGGGTGGTTGCTGTCTACCAACCTACTACCAACCTATCACCTTTTAAGTTGGATAATCCGTTCTCATAATACAATTTTTTAGCCCTTCTTATCAGGCTGGTTAGGATTGATGAGTAACATTTTGTTTTGTCTCTGGTGGTTATGTGACCCATTCTGTAATGTTTTTCGTATAGGTGCTTTATATTTAGGGATTTGAGGATGCTAGGTGTTAGTCAGGGACTGTTCAGTCTCTTATCTGTGATCTGTTTGGGTTTTTAGGGCAGTGCTTGTTGTAGAGGTATTGGGTCTTGTTTAGAAAATTATTAATACATTCATCAGTATCTGTATAGATTTCTAGCTCAGTTTGCTAGTCGATGTTTGTCATTGCTGTTGTTAAGTTATTAATGGCTGCCTCATTATGAAGTCTGAAGATTACTTTAGTAGTGTCTTGGGGTAATTTACCTAGATTGGTTATGAGAAAGGTAGGGTAGTGGTCTGTTGTATTGTCTGTGATTATGCCTGATTTTAAAGGGGATATGGTGTTGGTCTGGATATGGTCTAATAGGGAAACACTAGTCTCTGTAATTCTTGTAGGTTTTGTTACTGTTGGTAGCAACAAGCGGTTACTCATAGTGTTCGTGAATTCAGTAACGTGTGGGTCTTGGTCTTGCAGAAGATTTATGTTGAAGTCACCTGAGAGTATTAAGTGATCTTTATTCATGTGTGCATCAGTTATCATACTTCCTAGGTTTTCACTAAAACAGCTAATGTTTGTCTGTGGTATTCTGTAGATGTTTATCACTGTGAGAGGTTTTTGTAGGTTTTTGGCTTTGAATTTAGCTATTATGTATTTCCCATGTTCATTCCTTGTGCAAGTATTAGTGATACATTCTAGTTGGTCTGAGGAGTATATAGCTGTGCCACCCCTTTGTTGATCTGGCTTACAGTTGTGTATGGCTGTGTAACCAGGAATGACATAGACATCTGTAGTATCTGGCTTTAGCCAGGTTTCAGTGAGAGTAATGATGGACATACTGGCATGCAAGGAATTTAGTAATGCTGTGAGGTCATCATAATGTTTGCTTAAAAATCTGACATTGTAGTTAAAGACAGTTATGTTGTTGTTGGCTCTGAGAAATGCCTTTGTTTGTTCTGCTGTGTAGTAATTACAGTTGCTGTTTGATTCATTTAAGTCATTCAGTAAGAGGTTGGTATCAGGATCAATGCTTGTAATCATAAGATTTATAGTGGATCTATAATTAGACTTAAGTATAAGACAGAGTAAATATTCTAAAGCTAAAAAATAGCACCTGAATTATTTTAACAAATGTAAATATGTATATGAACTAAGGTAGTTATTTAAAGCTAAAATAGAGGAGAAAATATACAAGGGACTAAACTAAGTACAGTGGACCCCCGGTTAACGAACTTTTTTCATTCCAGTAGTATGTTCAGGTGCCAGTACTGACCGAATTTTTTCCCATAAGGAATATTGTGAAGTAGATTAGTCCATTTCAGACCCCCAAACATACACGTACAAACGCACTTACATAAATACACTTACATAATTGGTCGCATTTGGAGGTGATCGTTAAGCGGGGGTCCACTGTAATGGTAAACAAAGTTAAATGGACAGATAGTCATTATGATATAATATTGATTTAGGAGTAAGATCTGACTTGTAATACATAATAAGTTTGAGCAATTAATAGCACGATAAAAAGTAAAGAAAAATATGAGGCAGTTGGTACTAGTTAGTAAATGATAATTCTGGGAATTGCACAATAATGTTATTGGAATATACACTTATTGCACCACAATAATATAAATGGGACTAAAATAAGTAGTGGTAAACAAAATTAGATGGACAGGTAGCAACCATGAATAACATTAATTTAGGAGTAAGATTTGACTTGCAACACAAAATTTGAGCATTTAACCCTTTCAGGGTCCAAGGCCAAAATCTGAAGGGGTGCCCCAGTGTCTTAAGAAATTTTGAAAAAAAAAAAAAAAAATTACTTACAGAATTAAAGATAATATTTTTGTGAAGGTAATAAAAAAAAAATTCTGATCAGTATTTACCGAGATACAGCAGCGGGAAGTTGACCCAAAATGACTGGGTGGTGGCAACATCAGCGACTTCCGCAAAATTGCATTTTTTTATTTTACGTTTTTTATACTTTTTTCTTTTCTTTTCTAATTTTTTTCTTTTTCTAGAAATATTTGTGGCCTGTGAGACCAAGATAATGTATATTGTATAAGTGTACACTCATTGTATTCAACACAATAACTGCACTAATTTGTTTATCATTATATTGCTTACAAAACTTGTTTACAAGTTTATTGTAAACAAAATGATGAAAATATTAGTGTGTTTATTGTGTTGAATACAACGGTACCATATAGTACCATATAGTACAATGGTGCCATAGGGTGCAATGGTACCATGTGGTACTGTGGAAAATTACATTTATCTGTATGTAACTCATAATGTACGTACCAGTAAATAACAAAGATAATTATTATTTATCAGAGTTACATAGACAAGTAGGAATTTGGAACACAAAAAAATGTCCCCCTTCGATACCTACCACTGTCATATCCACAAGTTGCTCTAGACTTATTAATTACAAATGAAATATGTATCATCAGGAATTCTGGTAAATATATAAATTTGTGGACTGTATATTAAAATTAATAATTGATTATATATATACAATTTACATAACAGAAGGAGAATATCTTAATATCACTTACCAATTTGACTGGAGATTAAGGTGTATCATACTCAGAAAACCTCACTGTCTATACATGAAAATAACACTGGCCAGAGTTAAACATTAACAGACTTATCTGAGGTTCCTGGAGCTGTCTTGTTCAGTCGCCTGATATCTCAAGTTATGCAGGAATGCACATCCAACAATTTCGGCTCCTATTTGAGAGGTGTCACCCCAATTTTACCTCTAGAGCACGAAAATTCTTCCCAATATTCAATAGTGTTTGTTACTCAATTCAAAAAACAATGGCGAGTCTCCTCTGCACAGGCGCAGGCTTCCCATTTTTTATGACAAATTTTTATTAAATACAGTATGTTACACTAATTTACATAAAAAATACACTGTATTTTTTCTGGAAAATACATTATTTTCCACACTGCGACCGGCCGGAGTTCGTTGCTAAATGACTCAAATTACTCCTTCGTTTAGGAGACGATTCCAGCTGGTTCTGGCTTGAGTGGCTGTTCTCCTAGTAGGTCTTACTACGATTTCATTTTCCGGCATCACTTGGTCAGCGTTATCTTCCATATCACTCGTGTCACTTTCCCTCAGATTTTCATTTCATTTTGATTGAACACCATTTAATTCCAAGGGAATCAATTTTTTAATTGTGCGTAAACTTTCCTGGCCACGACACAACACTTTGACATTCCTGACAACTCCTTGTGCATCTGGGTACAACGTCAGTACTTTGCCCAGAGGTCACAATGTTCGATGTTGTTCAGTATCAATCAACACAACGTCACCTGGTTGAATGTTCTGTCGATTTACTGCCTCTGTCGCACCATAAAAGTGTTCACGTAGTGTAAGAAAATATTCCTTAGGCCACACATTAGACCAATGATCAATTACTTTATTTAACATTTTAAATTTATCACACAACACTGCTGCATCATTGTAATCTTCATCACTTTCTTCCAGATTATCTCTATAGACAGGGGCAGCTTCCAATTTCCTTCCACATATTAGGTGAGAAGGTGTTAATACATCTGTATCAGGTGTATCACTCATGTACGAGAGAGGCCTATTATTTATCTGATTCTCCACCTCCACTAACACTGCACAGAATTCTTCCAAATTAATTTTCTTCCGGTGTAGTACTTTACAGAGACACCTCTTCACTGTGCCTATCAATCTTTTGTACAGCCCCCCCTGCCAAGGGGCTCTAGGAGTAATAAATTTCCAGGTACACCCTCGCTGGGTTAACAGAGATTGAACATCATTACTATTATTTAACTCTATCAAATGTTGAGCACCTGCTACAAAATTTGTGGCATTATCCGAAATCATCAATCTTGGACAGGATCTCCTAGCTGCAAATTTTCGAAACAGCTGTATAAACTGTTCTGCAGACAAGTCCTGTGCCACTTCTAAATGAACTGCCCTAGTAGCAGTACAGGTGAACAAACAAACATATACTTTCAGTGGAACACCATCTGAAGTACCTTTTAAAATTATTGGACCACTATAGTCTACTAATTGTACACGCTCCTTTGGCAATGGTGGAGGACCTGGGTACATATAGGATCTGGCATCCACACGGTGACACATTATACAAGATTAAATCACCCTTTTTACACTTTGCCATCCTTGTGGAATCCAGAAAGTTTCCCTAATACAATTTAAGGTATCTTGTACCCCACCATGCATTACATTTTTATGGGCATTTAGAACAATTAAATTTGTTAGATGATGAGTTTTGGGCAGTAAGATAGGGTGTTTAGCATAATCACAATTCAGCATTTTGTAACCTACCTCTGCACCTAATTACATTGTTCTCTAAATACAGCCCCAATTTCTCTATTATGGAACCTTTCACAATTTTTCTTTCCATCATCAATTTAATCTCATTTCCATAGATTTCTTCTTGTACCCTCTTTATCCAATATTCAAGAGGATGTGAAAACTTATATGAAATATTCATCTTGTTTAGAAATTTAAACACCAACTTAGTTACATTGATTAGTTTGGGTAAAGAAGAATACCTATTTATATCAAAGGCTAAGGGAGGACAAACTATTGGAGCGGTGGTCACAGTAATTTCAACAGGAGCAATGTACGTCTTTTGTACAGGCCAATTAGCTTTATCTACCAACCAACTCGGTGCTTTAAACCATGATACAGCATTTAAAAATTTAGCATATGGTAAACCTCGAGACAAGAAATCAGCTGGATTCTCCTCACCAGGTATATGATTAAATGTTAACACATGCTGACCCAAACTATTATACTTCTCTTGCATCTGATTAATTTCAGCGACTCTGTTTTGTACGTACACAATTTTACTGTTTCCATTACGAATCCATTGTAAGGATACCTCATTATCAGACCAAATTACAGTGTTGCTAATATTTATCTCCTGCAATTTATTTCTTATTTAATTAGCTAATTTGACACCTACATAAATGGCTGTTAATTCCAACTGAGGTAAGGTACGTGATTTAATTGGAGACACTTTAGCCTTAGACATAACAAGATAAATAACACTATTACATTGAAGGTAAGCAACTGCTCCATATGCCAATTTTGAAGCATCACAAAAAATGTGGAGTACATTTTTCCCATTTGGATTGGCCACCTGGCGTGGGAACTCCAACATTGGAATTTTCTCATAATCACCAAGTAATTCATCCCACCTGTTAATGAATTCCTCAGGTAGAGTTTCATCCCAAGCACATTTAAGTTTCCATGCTTCCTGTATTAATAATTTTCCTCTTATAGTAAGGGGTGACACTAAACCTAGTGGATCAACTAAACCTAGTGGACTAACTCTCTTAGTTAATTTATTGGGCATACTGTAATTATTAGGTTTTAACGTTAACAAATCTCTCTCAGTATCCCAAGTTAATCCCTATACATTGCTACATTTTGGCACTTCATCTCCATGGAAATATTTACTTATTTTGTCCTTTAATTTGAACGAATTACTATTCCATTCCCTAAGAGGCATATTTGCACTTTGCATTATTTTATTAGCCTCTCCGTAAATCATTAACAGTTCCTTTTCAGTTGACGTCACACCCAAGAAATTGTCCACATAAAATTGTTTGCTCATTACTTTACTCAGTGGACTTTGCATACGTTTAAGGTGTGCATTTATCGTCACTTGAAGTAGGAACGGACTGGATGTAGTACCAAATAATACGCTCCTAAAGCGAAAGGTTTTCAGAGGGCTAAGTGGGTCACTAGGATTCTCAGGCCATAAGAAGCGGGTACAATCCCAGTCAGCCTCTTGTAAACCCACTCTTAGGAAAGCTTTACTTATGTCATCCGTAAAGGCATAATGCTTCACTCTGAAATTTAATAAGATAACTCCTAATTTTTCCGTCAACGACGGACCTGTCATCAAACAGTCTTTTAAACTAGGTACATTTTTGTTACTCCTGGCACTACAATGAAACACAATTCTCAGAGGAGTGGTCTTAGAATCCTTCTTCACTCCGGGATGTGGCAAATAGTGACCATAAATTTTGGCTTGCTCAGGAGGTACCTCTTCTATAAATTTATTAATTAACTGCTCAGCAATTATATCATTATAGGCAGTTAACAATTCTGGTGTCTTACTCAGTGTGCGGAGCTGAGCCTTCAACTGTCCATATGCCATTCTGTAATTAGTGGGCAATTCTGGATGGTTCAGTCTCCACGGAAGTCGTACCCAGTATTGTCCAGATTCAAATTTTACATCTCTCAGGTATTGCTCCTGAGTAAAAGAATCATCTGGACTTTCTTCATTTACATTTATTCCAATGCTGTCTAATTCCCACAATTTATGCACTGGCTCAACACCATCCTCTATGGAAGAATTATATTGGGATATGATTTCATGGTATTTGTAGTTTCCACTAGTCATGAATTATTATTACGAGGAATCCTACCATACATTACATGGCCTCCTGCAGTCTTCAAAAGGGTGACACCACATTTCTTTACCATACCCATTACAAAGGAGGCATAATAGTCACTACCTATCAAAATATTTATTGGGCCTACAGAATCATCACTTACACCAGAAGGTGCTAAATTTACATTATGTGAAAGTCTTTCTGTAGCTTTACTAAGTCCTACTGTAGATATTTTCTCTGGAAATCTATCTACAAATACTGCATTAACACGTTTTTTCTCATTGCCCAACCTGACAGTTACATAAGTAAAGTAAAAGGACACAAGTGCAACTAATGTGACATTTATTGTGGCAACGTTTCGCTCTCCAGGAGCTTTATCAAGCCATTACAAACAATACATGGACACAGAGGGTATATAAAGGCTCAGAGTGAGGTGAATACTAGTGAGGTACCATTTCGATGTTCACTAGTGGTAGTAGTAGTAGTAGTAGTAGTAGTAGTAGTAGTGGTAGTGACAAAAGTAATACAATATGGTAGAGCAATTAATTCGTACATGAGTAAAAGGATATAAAAGCTATTACTTGGGTAACATAAAAATAGGTTGGACAAATATAAACTGGAATGAGGCAGCTTGTTTCAGTGTTCACTCTCTGTGCTTTGTGTAGTATAACAGGAGAGACTATGTGATGGCAGGGTTTACTGTTTTCAGGAGGATTCTTGCTAAGACTTCGGAGATGGTGAAGCTGCCGTTGTTTTGTTTAATTGTATTCGAAACAGCGATCAGTGCTGATTCAAGGCACTTGCGTGTGCGGAAATTATTTTCTTTTATCACTAATTGGGCGTCTCTGAATTTCATAAGATGATTGGTGGAATTTCGGTGTTGTACACAGGCGTTGTTTAAGTTGTCGTTCCTACATGCGTATATGTGTTCATTGAGGCGGGTGTCGAGGTTTCTTGCTGTTTCACCTACGTAGATCTTGTCACAGCCTCCACAGGGTATAGTGTAAACTCCTGCATTGACTGGTTCGTGGTGCTTGGGTTTTGTCCTGGTTAGATCCTTTATTGAAGTGGTAGAAGCGATGGCGACTCTGGTGTTAGCTTATGAAAGTACTTTTGAGACGATTAGTGCAACCTGGCTGTTGGGAAGAATTATAACTTTGTTGGGAGCGGTGTTGATGCGTGGAGAATTGATGATCTGAAGAGCTCTTTTCTTGCGGTCTTTGATGAAAAAAGAAGGAAATTGTAACTCAGTGAATGTTTGGTGAATGTAAGTACATTCCTCGTCAAGAAACTCAGGACTACAAATTCGGTATGCTCTTAGGAAAAACCCGATGATGATGCCTCTTTTGGTCTTGGTATCTTGACTGGAATAGAAGTGTGTGAGATCATTTTTATTGGTGGGTTTCCGATAAACTTGAAATCTTAGGTTGTTGTCTACTTTGTGAATGAGGACGTCGAGGAAAGGTAGCTTGTCATTGGACTCTTCTTCTAGTGTAAACTGGATCGCTGGTTCAACTGCGTTGAGCCTTGCCTGAAGATCCCGTACATCAAAACGTTTTGGAGTTATTACGAGGACATCGTCCACGTAACGTAACCAAGTGACGCTTGAAGGGATGATGTTGGCGAAGTGTTCGGACTCTAGGTGTTCCATGTATAAGTTGGCTAGGACGGCACTTATTGGGGACCCCATTCCCATGCCGTAGGTTTGTTTGTAGAGCTTGTTATTGAAGGAAAAACAGTTGAAGTTAACACAGAGTTCAATCAAGTCAACAAAATCTCCGGGAGGTAAAGGAAGATTAAGGTCCTGGTTGACTTTACGTCGTAGAACCTCGATGGCTTTTTTGGTAGGTACTTTTGTGAAGAGGGAAGTCACATCCAAACTGCTTAGTTTCTTGTTACGGATGGAGAGGTTACGGATGCGGTTGAGAAGGTCGCCTGAGTGTTTAAGATGAGCGGGGCTGATGGTCCCCAGAAGGCAGGAAAGATGTTTGGCAAGAACTCCGGCTAGTTTGTGTGGAGCACTGCCTATTCCTGACGTGATTGGTCTGAGAGGAATATTGTGTTTATGGGTCTTGGGTAAACCATACATGTGTGCTGGTTTAGGGTTGCTTGGTAACAAGTACAGAAGTTTCTTCCCTTCTCTAGTGCGTTTGAGTATTTGTCTGGTTTTGTATAGAAAGTCTTTGGTGAGCGTCTCCCACTGTTGAGTGCTGATGGGTTCGTATGTAGATTGATCATTCAAAAGGTCCATCATTTTAGTGTTGTAGTCACTGGTGTTGAGTATGACGACTCCACCTCCTTTGTCGGCGGTGGTGACGATAATGTTGGGGTCGTTGGCGAGGTCCTTAAGGGCAGTGATGTATCTTCTAGGAAGATTAGAAGAAGAAGGTTCACATAAAGCTGCAGTGAGAAGGCCCTGTATATAACCCTTCTGGAAGTTGCTGTCACTGTGTCTATGGTTCCTGGTAACAAGATTGAGTTGATAGTTAGGTTTGCGTATGTTGGTGGTAAATTTGAGTCCCAGACTCAGTGCTTGTTTCTCGTAGTCGGTTAAGGTGCGTGACGATAAGTTGTTTATCAGGGATTCGCGTCCCATTTCCTTCCATCGACTGTTAGTGCAGAGGTACTGTAGTTTGCGATTGAGTTTGATCTTCTGTTGGAGGTTAGCTGTGGTGACTGTGCTGAGAATATGCTCAGCAGTGTGTTGGTCAATCTGAAGACTGGCCCTCATATTCCTTGCAGTTTCAAAGGTTTCCTTAGCGATGTTAGAAAGTTCTTCGGCACATTCAGTTAAGTAAGCTTGGGTAGCTGGAGAGAAGGGGTGCTTGGAGTTGGAGAGTTGTGCAGGAGTAGACTTAGGGATCACCTTCTCTGCCAGGCAATCTTGTAGGAAGTTGTGTCTGTTGCGATAGCTGTGAGCACGAAGAAGGGTGTCCAAATAACGTCTGCATGAAATGTCCATTATGTTGCGGTGTCCGACAGATTGTAATAAAGTTAACTTCAACTGTTTTTCCTTCAATAACAAGCTCTACAAACAAACCTACGGCATGGGAATGGGGTCCCCAATAAGTGCCGTCCTAGCCAACTTATACATGGAACACCTAGAGTCCGAACACTTCGCCAACATCATCCCTTCAAGCGTCACTTGGTTACGTTACGTGGACGATGTCCTCGTAATAACTCCAAAACGTTTTGATGTACGGGATCTTCAGGCAAGGCTCAACGCAGTTGAACCAGCGATCCAGTTTACACTAGAAGAAGAGTCCAATGACAAGCTACCTTTCCTCGACGTCCTCATTCACAAAGTAGACAACAACCTAAGATTTCAAGTTTATCGGAAACCCACCAATAAAAATGATCTCACACACTTCTATTCCAGTCAAGATACCAAGACCAAAAGAGGCATCATCATCGGGTTTTTCCTAAGAGCATACCGAATTTGTAGTCCTGAGTTTCTTGACGAGGAGTGTACATACATTCACCAAACATTCACTGAGTTACAATTTCCTTCTTTTTTCATCAAAGACTGCAAGAAAAGAGCTCTTCAGATCATCAATTCTCCACGCATCAACACCGCTCCCAACAAAGTTATAATTCTTCCCAACAGCCAGGTTGCACTAATCGTCTCAAAAGTACTTTCACAAGCTAACACCAGAGTCGCCATCGCCTCTACCACTTCAATAAAGGATCTAACCAGGACAAAACCCAAGCACCACGAACCAGTCAATGCAGGAGTTTACACTATACCCTGTGGAGGCTGTGACAAGATCTACGTAGGTGAAACAGCAAGAAACCTCGACACCCGCCTCAATGAACACACATACGCATGTAGGAACGACAACTTAAACAACGCCTGTGTACAACACCGAAATTCCACCAATCATCTTATGAAATTCAGAGACGCCCAATTAGTGATAAAAGAAAATAATTTCCGCACACGCAAGTGCCTTGAATCAGCACTGATCGCTGTTTCGAATACAATTAAACAAAACAACGGCAGCTTCACCATCTCCGAAGTCTTAGCAAGAATCCTCCTGAAAACAGTAAACCCTGCCATCACATAGTCTCTCCTGTTATACTACACAGAGCACAGAGAGTGAACACTGAAACAAGCTGCCTCATTCCAGTTTATATTTGTCCAACCTATTTTTATGTTACCCAAGTAATAGCTTTTATATCCTTTTACTCATGTACGAATTAATTGCTCTACCATATTGTATTACTTGTGTCACTACCACTACTACTACTACTACTACTACCACTAGTGAACATCGAAATGGTACCTCACTAGTATTCACCTCACTCTGAGCCTTTATATACTCTCTGTGTCCATGTATTGTTTGTAATGGCTTGATAAAGCTCCTGGAGAGCGAAACGTTGCCACAATAAATGTCACATTAGTTGCACTTGTGTCCTTTTACTTTACATATTGTCGGTAATTCTACCAACTTTATTACAATCATTATCATTATTATCAACATTGTCATATAGACCCTTACACATGACTATATGGTGTCTTCCTGTGTGACATTGATAACAGTTGTTTAATTTGGCATGACATTCCTTTACATTGTGATTACCTAAACACCTGATACATCTGTCAAGTTCCTCCAATCTTTCAACTTTATCATTCCATGAATTGTATGCATTGCAATTCTGAGAAAAACGAGTACCCTTGCAGAAAAGACAATCTCTCTTTTCTTTGATTGGTTTCTTATTAACTGGGCTACCCTTAGGAGGGTACTTATTCTTCTTACCTTGTGGAGAATCATTATTTCTGATTCCTGCTACTTGATGTGCACCTATGCAACTCTTTTTAGGAAATGAATTTTGATTATTAACATTGGGATAATTTTTCCCTTTGTGAAACTTGACAGATACCTCAGAGTTATTATGTGTTGCATCTTTAAAATGAGTTGGTTGGCTGGTCTGCAACTGAACAATTAATTCTTGTAGACCTAGTCTTATTTCCTCCAGACCAAAATAATCCTTGTGATACTTGTTCGAGAGACATTCAAGTGTTTTACAGCTTAATTTATTCTGTACTATGGCACTCAATAACCAGTCTGATTCCTTCAGATTATATTTATTACTTAAAGTTTTGAGAGTGCTCTCCAGTTTAACTCTAAACTGCTGTAAACCTTTGTAAGTGTGATCTGGAGATTTTAAATTAACAATGATATTCACTAGATCCAACCTACTTTGTTCTATATTACCATAAGTGACTTTCAACAAGTCAACTGCTTCCTTGTAAGAGTCATCTACATTGGGAAAGGCTTGTATGAGTATGTGAGCATCTCCTCTTACCTGTCCTTTGAGGTAAAATAATTTAGTTACACAGGCTAGATCACTCCTGTCATGCACAGCTGCTTTAAAAATTGACCAAAATTCCTCCTAATTTTCTCCAGGATTAAATACAGGTAAACATAATTCTAGGAGTTTTGGCAAAGACATATTATTTGTTGAAGCAGAATGATTAACTGCCTGGTTTACACATTTTAATTTATTCAAGGCCTGACTTTTACAAGAAAGAATCTTTTCCTCTAATTCATAATAATGATTAATCATGAGATCTACTTCAGTTTCATCTACACAGTTTACTAACAAATCTCCTTCATATTTGTTGTAATATAATTTGTATGAATCATATCTATTACCTAAAGCATCTAAATGCAATTTTAAATCATCAGTATTCACAGTTTCTTGATTCATTAATTCCAAACATTTATTGTATGCTTTTGTTACATGTCCTTTTCTAGCCTGCAGTGATGCTTTTTTTGCTCTATATTCCATGTTTGTCTTCTACATTAATTTCCTCATTTTCACCCATGATGCAATGTATTAAATTCAACTTAATTAATAACACTGATTACAACTTACAACACTGATACAACTTACCTTTGAATAAATCCTAGCTACTTGAGCTTAGCAATTACATGTAAGAAAATTGTAATATGAATTTTAAATACACATTAATAATGTTAGCTACACTTGAGCTTAGTAATTACACATGTAAGAAAATTATAATATAAATTTTAAATGTTCATTAATATAAACCTTCAGCCAGACTTGGCTTATCAAAATTAATATTATACAAATTAATATAAATCCTTGCCAGAATTTGGTATATCAAAATTAATATTATACACATTAATATAATCTTTAGTCATACTTGACTTGGCTTATCCAAATTAATTTTGTAATAATTATAATCCACTACACATTAAGTAAATTTGTGAACTTAACATCCACCTCCTTCTGTCATTTCACATATAATTATTAGTAATTACTAATTAATGACTTCACTAATTACCTCCGGTTCAGGAAGGACCAACGGGCAAATTAAATGTGGAAAATTACATATATCTGTATGTAACTCATAATGTACTTACCAGTAAATAACAAAGATAATTATTATTTATCAGAGTTACATAGACAAATAGGAATTTGGGACACCTAGGTCACAAAAAAATGTCCCCCTTCGATACCTACCACTGTCATATCCACAAGTTGCTCTAGACTTATTAATTACAAATGAAATATGTATCACCAGGAATTCTGGTAAATATATAAATTCGTGGACTGTATATTAAAATTAATAATTGATTATATATATACAATTTACATAACAGAAGGAGAATATCTTAATATCACTCACCAATTTGACTGGAGATTAAGGTGTATCATACTCAGAAAACCTCACTGTCTGTACATGAAAATAACACTGGCCAGAGGTAAACATTAACAGACTTATCTGAGGTTCCTGGAGCTGTCTTGTCCAGTCGCCTGATATCTCAAGTTATGCAGGAATGCACATCCAACAATTTCGGCTCCTATTTGAGAGGTCTCAGCCCAATTTTACCTCTAGAGCACGAAAATTCTTCCCAATATTCACTAACGTTTGTTACTCAATTCAAAAAAACAATGGCGAGTCTCCTCTGCGCCTGCGCAGAGGAGACTCGCCATAAATTTTTATTAAATACAGTATGTTACACTAATTTACATAAAAAATACACTGTATTTTTTTCTAGAAAATACATTATTTTCCACAGGTACAGTGGTACCATATGGTACAATAGCACCATATGATACAATTGTACCATATGGTAGAATATGGTACAATGGCACTCTGGTACAATGGTACCATATGATACAATGGTACCATATGGTGCAATGTACCATATGTTACATTGTATCATATGATACAGTAATACCATATGGTTCATTGCACCATATGATACATTGTACCATATTGTACTATATGGTAGTGTTGTATTAAACATCATAATTTCGTTGACAATAATTGTTTACAACAAAAAGATGTAAAAATGTTGTATATTAGTAATGCTGTATTATATACAGTGGACCCCCAGTATTCGATATTAATCCATTCCTGAGAGCTCATCGAATGCCGATAATATCGAAAACCGAATCAATTTTCCTCATAAGAAATAATGGAAATCAAATTAATCCATGCAAGACACCCAAAAGTATGAAAAAAAAAATTTTGCTACATGAAATATTAAGTTTAATGCAATAGAATAATTACAATAACAATAAAATAATTGACACTTAACTTTAATGAAGATCTGGTGATGATTGATGGGATGGGAGGAGGGGAGAGGTGGTAGTGTTTAGAAGGGGAATCCCCTTCCATTAGGACTTGAGGTAGCAAGTCCTTTTCCGGGGTTACTTCCCTTCTTCTTTTAATGCCACTAGGACCAGCTTGAGAGTCACTGGAATTCTGTCACACAACATATCTGTCCATAGTGGCCTGTACCTCCCATTCCTTTATGACATTCCTAAAGTGTTTCACAACATTCTTTGTGTAATAGTCACCAGCACGGCTTTCAATAGCTGTGTTAGGGTTTTGATTGTCATCAAAAAAGGTTTGCATTTTAAGCCACATTGCACACATTTCCTTAATCTTGAAGTAGGCAACTTCTTCAATTTCTCTATCCCCTCCTCCGAAGCAGTTTCCTCAAGTGTGGCCTCTTGCTGTTGAAGATGATCTATCAGCTCATCAGTGGTTAGTTCTTCACTGTCCTCCTCCACCAACTCTTCCACAACCTCCCCACTAACCTCCAACCCCAAGGACTTCCCCAATGCCACAGTGGATTCCTCAACTGGCATAGGATTCTCAGGGTTAGCCTCAAATCCTTCAAAATCCCTTTTGTCTACACATTCTGGTCACAGTTTTTTCCAAGCAGAGTTCAAGATCCTCTTAGTCACTCCCTCCCAAGCTGTACCTATAGGTTTATACAATTGAGGATATTAAAGTGATCCTTCCAAAACTCTTTTAGAGTCAGTTGAGTTTCTGCGGTCACTGTAAAGCACTTTTGAAACATAGCTTTTGTGTACAGTTTCTTGAAGTTGGAAATAACCTGCTGGTCCATGGGCTGCAGGAGAGGAGTGGTATTAGGAGGCAAAAACTTCACCTTAATGAAGCTCATGTCCCCGGAAAGTCGCTCTGCTAAGTCTGTAAGATGACCAGGGGCATTGTCTAATACCAGGAGGTATTAGACATTTTTCACATTGGGGGCAAATGCTTGGTGTAACCAGTCATAGAAAAAGTCCCTAGTGACCCATGCCTTACTGTTTGCCCTCCATAGCACACACAAATTAGCCTTGAGGACTTTGTTTTTCCTGAACACTCTGGGAGTTTCAGAGTGATACACCAATAAAGGCTTCACTTTGCAATCATCATTAGCATTGGCACACATGAGAAGAAAAAGTCTGTCTTTCATAGGCTTAGGTCCTGGGAGTGCCTTTTCCTCCTGAGTAATGTAGGTCCTGCTTGGCATTTTCTTCCAAAACAGGCCTGTTTCGTTGCAATTAAACACTTGTTCAGGTTTCAGTCCTTCACTGTCTATGTAATCCTTGAATTCCTTCACATATTTTTCAGCTGCTTTTTGGTCCGAACTGGCAGCCTCACCATGCCTAATCACACTATGTATACCACTACGATTCTTAAATCTTTCAAACCAACCTTCGTTGGCCTTAAATTCACTCACATCACCACTAGTTGCAGGCAATTTCTTTACCAAATCGTCATGCAACTGCCTAGCCTTTTCACAAATGATCGCTTGAGAGATGCTATCTCTTGCTATCTGTTTTTCATGTATCCACACCAATAACAATCTCTCAACATTTTCTAACACTTGCGGTCGCTGTTTCATAATCACAGTTGCACCTTTTGCAAGAACAGCTTCCTTGATTGACATTTTCCTGGTCACTATAGTAGAGATGGTTGATTGGGGTTTATTATACAACCTAACCAGCTCCGACACATGCACTCCACTTTCGTACTTTGCAATTATCTCTTTCTTCATTTCATAAGTCATTAGCGACGTTTTTCTCAAAAGGTTGGCACTAGAAGCTTTCTTGGGGCCCATGGTGACTTATTTTGCAGAAACAAGCACCAAACACAACGATAATATGGATAATATGGAATGTACCGAATGTATCCTTAGATGCGCGCACACTGGCTGGCTTGTAAACACTGGCACACACGGGGCAGTTCAGGCCACACGTGGACACGTCTCTTACGAATCGTATCGTATACCGGGTTTTCAATCGAATACTGAGGAAAATTTTTTGCGATATATTGCATCGAATACCGGATTTATTGAATACCGATGCCATCGAATACCGGGGGTCCACTGTATTTACAAATGTACAGCCACTTGACATGTTACTTGAGGTGGATGACAAAGCGCTTAGTCTTGGAAACTGCAGTCACTAGCTAGCTTGTGTCGTCACTCACTCAGTCTTGGCTGGTGCCTGGTGGCATCAACACCTACTGACCATATGGTACATGGTATCATATGTTACAGGGTACCATATGGTGCAAGGTACCATATGGTGCAGGGTACCATATGGTACAGGACACCATATGGTACAGATACAGGGTTCCTATGGAAATAATTCACCCTGACTTTTCTGGGTTATCCTAGGATTTTATACATATGCTGCAATGTATGATAATTTATATAACTGTATTTGTGTACACCTGAATAAACTTACTCAAGCACATGTGGCATCGTAAGTTTATTTAGTTATTCACAAATAAAGTTACATAGATTATCATACATAGTAGCAAATGTACTGTTTGCAAAGACATAAAATAAATAAATAAAATAAATAAATAAATAATTATGTTTGGAGAACATAGGATAACTAAAAAAAGTGAGACAGACTTATTTCCATCAGGGTCCCTATACCCTGTACCATATGGTATAATGTACCATATGGTACAATGTACTATATGGTACATTGTACCATATGGTACCATTGTACCATATGATACAATTGTATGACATGGCACCATTGTACCATGTGGTACAATGCTTTCATATCTTTGTTTTCGTTTTCTAGAGTGACGATGTAGTCCCTAATATTGTCAGGAATAATCATACCTGGGTGATCATGAGTGAATCCTTTGAAGGGAGTGGAGTTGGAGGGGAAGTCAGCCATGTTTGTTGTTGATGTTCCTTGAGTGGTGGTGAGGGGGCTTGATGATACACCGGCGTCCTGCTGGGTAAACAAGTTGAGTTGTGGAGTCCTTGGTGTTATTCTTTTGTTACTGCTGTTGTTTTTTCTGCGATTTCCTTTAATAGTATCACTAAAGTAGATACTGTGAAGCTATGGAGGAGAAGGCTTTATTTCCCTGAGCTTGGGTTAAGTGATCGTCTGGCAGCGGAGGCATTGTTTGGGTTAGCAGGGCTGTCTTCCTTAGATCTTTTATTTTGTCAAGATTTGGGTTATATTCTTAGTATTCTTGGGTCATTTTGTGATCTATATGGGTTCATGTAGTTGTACCTTCAATTAGACCATCACAAGCTTTGGTGAGCAATGGTTTCTTGAAGAATAAGAGCTGGTAGGATGCCGCTGCTACCGCTGATACATGATAATATACACTTGGAAAATCCTAGAGGGATTGGTACCAAACTTGCGCACGAAAATCATTCCCTATTAAAGCAAAAGACTCGGCAGGAGATGCAACATTCCCCCAATGAAAAGCATGGGCGCCACGAGTACAGTGAGAGAAAACATAATAAGTGTCAGTCGCCCAAGTCTGTTCAACTCCCTCCCAGTATACATAAAGGGGATTACCAATAGACCCCTGGCTGTCTTCAAGAAGGCACTGGACAGGTACCTAAAGTCAGTACCTGACCAACTGAGCTGTGGTTTGTACATCAGTTTGTGTGTGGCCAGCAGTAACAGCCTGGTTGATCAGACCCTGATCCACCACGAGGCCTGGTCTCAGACCGGGCCATGGGGGCGTTGACCCCCAAAACCCTCTCCAAGTATACTCACCGAAACCAATACGTACTCTGGCACACCCATATTCATGGTAGTGACAAACGGGTGGATCTATTATGAAACTAATGAAGCTTAGGCTTCAGGTCCCCTAATCCCAGAGGGGCAACAAAAGTGACTTTGCTCCACATTGCTTAAAAATTTTGGGTCTACTGTATGAGAAGGAGTTGCAATAGGACTCCCATAACAGTTCAGACTACGGGGTCCCAGAAATGTAAGTTTACCACTGGTGACCGGGAAGAGCTGTATCACACCTTAAACTTTTTATTGTTTGTTGATAATGAAGCGTTTGGTGAGGTTTATGTCAGCAGTGAGTGATAAACAGCTGTCAACGGCTGTCTGCTCCGTGTTAGCAGTGAGTGATAAATGGCAATCACCTGTCTGTTGTGTTAGCAGTGATACACAGCTGTTAGCTGTCTGCTCTGTGTCAGCAGTGAGTGATAGGTGGCTGTCAGTTGCTCTGTTCTATGTTAGCAGTGAGTGGTAGACGTCTGTCGTTACTGTGTTAGCAGTGAGCAGTACACACCTGTCTGTTAAGTGTTAGCAGTGAGTGGTAGACAGTTGTCTGTACTGTGTTAGCAGTGAGTAGTAGACAGCTCTGTGTTCTGTGTTAGCAATGAGTTGTAGACAGCTGTCTGTACTGTGTTAGCAGTGAGTGGTAGACAGCTGTCTGTACTATGTTAGCAGTGAGTGGTAGACAGCTGTCTGTATTGTGTTAGCAGTGAGTGGTAGACAGCTGTCTGTACTGTATTAGTGAGTGTTAGACTGCTATCTGTACTGTGTTAGCAGTGAGTGGTAGACAGCTCTCTGTACTGTGTTAGCAGTGAGTGGTAGACAGCTCTGTGTTGTGTTAGCAATGAGTTGTAGACAGCTGTCTGTACTGTGTTAGCAGTGAGTGGTAGACAGCAGTCTGTATTGTGTTAGCAGTGAGTGGTAGACAGCTGTCTGTACTGTGTTAGCAGTGAGTGGTAGACAGCTGTCTATACTGTATTATCAGTGAGTGGTAGACAGCTGACAGTACTGTGTTAGCAGTGAGTGGTAGACAGCTGTCAGTACTGTGTTAGCATTGAGTGGTAGACAGCTGTCAGTACTGTGTTAGCAGTGAGTGGTAGACAGCTGTCTGTACTGTCTTAGCAGTGAGTGGTAGACAGATGTCTGTACTGTGTTAGCAGTGAGTGATAGACAGCTGTCTGTACTGTGTTAGCAGTGAGTGGTAGACAGCTGTCAGTACTGTGTTAGCAGTGAGTGGTAGACAGCTGTCAGTACTGTGTTAGCAGTGAGTGGTAGACAGCTGTCAGTACTGTGTTAGCAGTGAGTGGTAGACAGCTGTCAGTACTGTGTTAGCAGTGAGTGGTAGACAGCTGTCAGTACTGTGTTAGCAGTGAGTGGTAGACAGCTGTCAGTACTGTGTTAGCAGTGAGTGGTAGACAGCTGTCAGTACTGTGTTAGCAGTGAGTGGTAGACAGATGTCTGTACTGTGTTAGCAGTGAGTGGTAGACAGCTGTCTGTACTGTGTTAGCAGTGAGTATAGACAGCTGACAGTACTGTGGTTGCAGTGAGTGGTAGGCAGATGTCTGTACTGTGTTAGCAGTGAGTGGTAGACAGCTGTCTGTACTGTGTTAGCAGTGAGTGGTAGACAGCTGTCAGTACTGTGTTAGCAGTGAGTGGTAGACAGCTGTCAGTACTGTGTTAGCAGTGAGTGGTAGACAGCTGTCAGTACTGTGTTAGCAGTGAGTGGTAGACAGCTGTCAGTACTGTGTTAGCAGTGAGTGGTAGACAGCTGTCAGTACTGTGTTAGCAGTGAGTGGTAGACAGCTGTCAGTAGTGTTACAGTGAGTGGTAGACAGCTGTCAGTACTGTATTAGCAGTGAGTGGTAGACAGCTGTCAGTACTGTGTTAGCAGTGAGTGGTAGACAGCTGTCAGTACTGTGTTAGCAGTGAGTGGTAGACAGCTGTCAGTACTGTGTTAGCAGTGAGTGGTAGACAGCTGTCTGTACTGTGTTAGCAGTGAGTGGTAGACAGCTGTCTGTACTGTGTTAGCAGTGAGTATAGACAGCTGACAGTACTGTGTTGCAGTGAGTGGTAGACAGCTGTCTGTACTGTGTTAGGAGTGAGTGGTAGACAGCTGTCTGTACTGTGTTAGCAGTGAGTGGTAGACAGCTGTCAGTACTGTGTTAGCAGTGAGTGGTAGACAGCTGTCAGTACTGTGTTAGCAGTGAGTGATAGACAGCTGTCTGTACTGTGTTAGCAGTGAGTGGTAGACAGCTGTCTGTACTGTGTTAGCAGTGAGTGGTAGACAGCTGTCAGTACTGTGTTAGCAGTGAGTGGTAGACAGCTGTCAGTACTGTGTTAGCAGTGAGTGGTAGACAGCTGTCTGTACTGTGTTAGCAGTGAGTGGTAGACAGCTGTCAGTACTGTGTTAGCAGTGAGTGGTAGACAGCTGTCAATACTGTGTTAGCAGTGAGTGGTAGACAGCTGTCAGTACTGTGTTAGCAGTGAGTAGTAGACGGCTGTCAGTACTGTATTAGCAGTGAGTGGTAGACAGCTGTCAGTACTGTGTTAGCAGTGAGTGGTAGACAGCTGTCTGTACTGTGTTAGCAGTGAGTGGTAGACAGCTGTCTGTACTGTGTTAGTGTTAGACTGCTATCTGTACTGTGTTAGCAGTGAGTGGTAGACAGCTGTCTGTACTGTGTTAGCAGTGAGTGGTAGACAGCTGTCAGTACTGTGTTAGCAGTGAGTGGTAGACAGCTGTCAGTACTGTGTTAGCAGTGAGTGGTAGACAGCTGTCAGTACTGTGTTAGCAGTGAGTGGTAGACAGCTGTCGGTACTGTTAGCAATGAGTGGTAGACAGCTGTCTGTACTGTGTTAGCAGTGAGTGGTAGACAGCTGTCAGCACTGTGTTAGCAGTGAGTGGTAGACAGCTGTCTGTACTGTGTTAGCAGTGAGTGGTAGACAGCTGTCTGTACTGTGTTAGCAGTGAGTGGTAGACAGCTGTCAGTACTGTGTTAGCAGTGAGTGGTAGACAGCTGTCAATACTGTGTTAGCAGTGAGTGGTAGACAGCTGTCTGTACTGTGTTAGCAGTGAGTGGTAGACAGCTGTCAGTACTGTGTTAGCAGTGAGTGGTAGACAGATGTCTGTACTGTGTTAGCAGTGAGTGGTAGACAGCTGTCTGTACTGTGTTAGCAGTGAGTGGTAGACAGCTGTCTGTACTGTATTAGCAGTGAGTGGTAGACAGCTGTCAGTACTGTGTTAGCAGTGAGTGGTAGACAGCTGTCAGTACTGTGTTAGCAGTGAGTGGTAGACAGCTGTCAGTACTGTGTTAGCAGTGAGTGGTAGACAGCTGTCAGTACTGTGTTAGCAGTGAGTGGTAGACAGCTGTCACTACTGTGTTAGCAGTGAGTGGTAGACAGCTGTCAGTACTGTGTTAGCAGTGAGTGGTAGACAGATGTCTGTACTGTGTTAGCAGTGAGTGGTAGACAGCTGTCTGTACTGTGTTAGCAGTGAGTATAGACAGCTGACAGTACTGTGGTTGCGGTGAGTGGTAGGCAGATGTCTGTACTGTGTTAGCAGTGAGTGGTAGACAGCTGTCTGTACTGTGTTAGCAGTGAGTGGTAGACAGCTGTCAGTACTGTGTTAGCAGTGAGTGGTAGACAGCTGTCAGTACTGTGTTAGCAGTGAGTGATAGACAGCTGTCTGTACTGTGTTAGCAGTGAGTGGTAGACAGCTGTCTGTACTGTGTTAGTGAGTGGTAGACAGCTGTCAGTACTGTGTTAGCAGTGAGTGGTAGACAGCTGTCAGTACTGTGTTAGCAGTGAGTGGCAGACAGCTGTCTGTACTGTGTTAGCAGTGAGTGGTAGACAGCTGTCAGTACTGTGTTAGCAGTGAGTAGTAGACAGCTGTCAATACTGTGTTAGCAGTGAATGGTAGACAGCTGTCAGTACTGTGTTAGCAGTGAGTAGTAGACGGCTGTCAGTACTGTATTAGCAGTGAGTGGTAGACAGCTGTCAGTACTGTGTTAGCAGTGAGTGGTAGACAGCTGTCTGTACTGTGTTAGCAGTGAGTTGTAGACAGTTGTCTGTACTGTGTTAGTGTTAGACTGCTATCTGTACTGTGTTAGCAGTGAGTGGTAGACAGCTGTCTGTATTGTGTTAGAAGTGAGTGGTAGACAGCTGTCAGTACTGTGTTAGCAGTGAGTGGTAGACGGCTGTCAGTACTGTATTAGCAGTGAGTGGTAGACAGCTGTCAGTACTGTGTTAGCAGTGAGTGGTAGACAGCTGTCTGTACTGTGTTAGCAGTGAGTTGTAGACAGTTGTCTGTACTGTGTTAGTGTTAGACTGCTATCTGTACTGTGTTAGCAGTGAGTGGTAGACAGCTGTCTGTATTGTGTTAGAAGTGAGTGGTAGACAGCTGTCAGTACTGTGTTAGCAGTGAGTGGTAGACAGCTGTCAGTACTGTGTTAGCAGTGAGTGGTAGACAGCTGTCAGTACTGTGTTAGCAGTGAGTGGTAGACAGCTGTCAGTACTGTGTTAGCAGTGAGTGGTAGACAGCTGTCTGTACTGTGTTAGCAGTGAGTGGTAGACAGCTGTCAGCACTGTGTTAGCAGTGAGTGGTAGACAGCTGTCTGTACTGTGTTAGCAGTGAGTGGTAGACAGCTGTCTGTACTGTGTTAGCAGTGAGTGGTAGACAGCTGTCAGTACTGTGTTAGCAGTGAGTGGTAGACAGCTGTCAGTACTGTGTTAGCAGTGAGTGGTAGACAGCTGTCAGTACTGTGTTAGCAGTGAATGGTAGACAGCTGTCAGTACTGTTAGCAGTGAGTGGTAGACAGCTGTCAGTACTGTGTTAGCAGTGAGTGGTAGACAGCTGTCAGTACTGTGTTAGCAGTGAGTGGTAGACAGCTGTCAGTACTGTGTTAGCAGTGAGTGGTAGACAGATGTCTGTACTGTGTTAGCAGTGAGTGGTACACAGCTGTCTGTATTGTGTTAGCAGTGAGTGGTAGACAGCTGTCTGTACTGTGTTAGCAGTGAGTGGTAGACAGCTGTCAGTACTGTGTTAGCAGTGAGTGGTAGACAGCTGTCTGTACTGTGTTAGCAGTGAGTGGTAGACAGCTGTCTGTACTGTGTTAGCAGTGAGTGGTAGACAGCTGTCTGTACTGTGTTAGCAGTGAGTGGTAGACAGCTGTCAGTACTGTGTTAGCAGTGAGTGGTAGACAGCTGTCAGTACTGTGTTAGCAGTGAGTGGTAGACAGCTGTCAGTACTGTGTTAGCAGTGAGTGGTAGACAGCTGTCTGTACTGTGTTAGCAGTGAGTGGTAGACAGCTGTCTGTACTGTGTTAGCAGTGAGTGGTAGACAGCTGTCTGTACTGTGTTAGCAGTGAGTGGTAGACAGCTGTCTGTACTGTGTTAGCAGTGAGTGGTAGACAGCTGTCAGTACTGTGTTAGCAGTGAATGGTACACAGCTGTCAGTACTGTGTTAGCAGTGAGTGGTAGACAGCTGTCAGTACTGTGTTAGCAGTGAATGGTAGACAGCTGTCAGTACTGTTAGCAGTGAGTGGTAGACAGCTGTCAGTACTGTGTTAGCAGTGAGTGGTAGACAGCTGTCAGTACTGTGTTAGCAGTGAGTGGTAGACAGCTGTCAGTACTGTGTTAGCAGTGAGTGGTAGACAGATGTCTGTACTGTGTTAGCAGTGAGTGGTAGACAGCTGTCAGTACTGTGTTAGCAGTGAGTGGTAGACAGCTGTCAGTACTGTGTTAGCAGTGAGTGGTAGACAGCTGTCAGTACTGTGTTAGCAGTGAGTGGTAGACAGCTGTCAGTACTGTGTTAGCAGTGATTGGTAGACACCTGGCAGTACTGTGTTAGCAGTGAGTAATAGACAGCTGTCAGTACTGTATTAGCAGTGAGTGGTAGACAGCTGTCAGTACTGTTTTAGCAGTGAGTGGTAGACCGCTGTCTGTACTGTGTTAGCAGTGAGTGGTAGACAGCTGTCTGTACTGTGTTAGTGTTAGACTGCTATCTGTACTGTGTTAGCAGTGAGTGGTAGACAGCTGTCTGTATTGTGTTAGAAGTGATTGGTAGACAGCTGTCAGTACTGTGTTAGCAGTGAGTCATAGACAACTGTCAGTACTGTGTTAGCAGTGAGTCGTAGACAACTGTCAGTACTGTGTTAGCAGTGAGTGGTAGACAGCTGTCAGTACTGTGTTAGCAGTGAGTGGTAGACAGCTGTCAGTACTGTGTTAGTGAGTGGTAGACAGCTGTCAGTACTGCGTTAGCAGTGAGTGGTAGACAGATGTCTGTACTGTGTTAGCAGTGAGTGGTAGACAGCTGTCAGCACTGTGTTAGCAGTGAGTGGTAGACAGCTGTCTGTACTGTGTTAGCAGTGAGTGGTAGACAGCTGTCTGTACTGTGTTAGCAGTGAGTGGTAGACAGCTGTCAGTACTGTGTTAGCAGTGAGTGGTAGACAGCTGTCAGTACTGTGTTAGCAGTGAGTGGTAGACAGATGTCTGTACTGTGTTAGCAGTGAGTGGTAGACAGCTGTCAGTACTGTGTTAGCAGTGAGTGGTAGACAGCTGTCTGTACTGTGTTAGCAGTGAGTGGTAGACAGCTGTCTGTACTGTGTTAGCAGTGAGTGGTAGACAGCTGTCAGTACTGTGTTAGCAGTGAGTGGTAGACAGCTGTCAGTACTGTGTTAGCAGTGAGTGGTAGACAGCTGTCAGTACTGTGTTAGCAGTGAGTGGTAGACAGCTGTCTGTACTGTGTTAGCAGTGAGTGGTAGACAGCTGTCAGTACTGTGTTAGCAGTGAGTGGTAGACAGCTGTCTGTACTGTGTTAGCAGTGAGTGGTAGACAGCTGTCTGTACTGTGTTAGCAGTGAGTGGTAGACAGCTGTCAGTACTGTGTTAGCAGTGAGTGGTAGACAGCTGTCAGTACTGTGTTAGCAGTGAGTGGTAGACAGCTGTCAGTACTGTGTTAGCAGTGAGTGGTAGACAGCTGTCAGTACTGTGTTAGCAGTGAGTGGTAGACAGCTGTCAGTACTGTGTTAGCAGTGAGTGGTAGACAGCTGTCAGTACTGTGTTAGCAGTGAGTGGTAGACAGCTGTCAGTACTGTGTTAGCAGTGAGTGGTAGACAGCTGTCAGTACTGTGTTAGCAGTGAGTGGTAGACAGCTGTCAGTACTGTGTTAGCAGTGAGTGGTAGACAGCTGTCAGTACTGTTTTAGCAGTGAGTGGTAGACAGCTGTCAGCACTGTGTTAGCAGTGAGTGGTAGACAGCTGTCTGTACTGTGTTAGCAGTGAGTGGTAGACAGCTGTCTGTACTGTGTTAGCAGTGAGTGGTAGACAGCTGTCAGTACTGTGTTAGCAGTGAGAGGTAGACAGATGTCTTTACTGTGTTAGCAGTGAATGGTAGACAACTGTCAGTACTGTGTTAGCAGTGAGTGGTAGACATCTGTCAGTACTGTGTTAGCAGTGAGTGGTAGACAATGTCTGTACTGTGTTAGCAGTGAGTGGTAGACAACTGTCACTACTGTGTTCGCAGTGAGTGGTAGACATCTGTCAGTACTGTGTTCGCAGTGAGTGGTAGACATCTGTCAGTACTGTGTTAGCAGTGAGTGGTAGACAGCTGTCAGTACTGTGTTAGCAGTGAGTGGTAGACAGCTGTCAGTACTGTGTTAGCAGTGAGTGGTAGACAGCTGTCAGTACTGTGTTAGCAGTGAGTGGTAGACAGCTGTCTGTACTGTGTTAGCAGTGAGTGGTAGACAGCTGTCTGTACTGTGTTAGCAGTGAGTGGTAGACAGCTGTCAGTACTGTGTTAGCAGTGAGTGGTAGACAGCTGTCTGTACTGTGTTAGCAGTGAGTGGTAGACAGCTGTCTGTACTGTGTTAGCAGTGAATGGTAGACAGCTGTCTGTACTGTGTTAGCAGTGAGTGGTAGACAGCTGTCTGTAATGTGTTAGCAGTGAGTGGTAGACAGCTGTCAGTACTGTGTTAGCAGTGAATGGTAGACAACTGTCAGTACTGTGTTAGCAGTGAGTGGTAGACAGATGTCTGTAGTGTTAGCAGTGAGTGGTAGACAGCTGTCTGTACTGTGTTAGCAGTGAGTGGTAGACAGCTGTCTGTACTGTATTAGCAGTGAGTGGTAGACAGCTGTCAGTACTGTGTTAGCAGTGAGTGGTAGACAGCTGTCAGTACTGTGTTAGCAGTGAGTGGTAGACAGCTGTCAGTACTGTGTTAGCAGTGAGTGGTAGACAGCTGTCAGTACTGTGTTAGCAGTGAGTGGTAGACAGCTGTCTGTACTGTGTTAGCAGTGAGTGGTAGACAGCTGTCTGTACTGTGTTAGCAGTGAGTGGTAGACAGCTGTCTGTACTGTGTTAGCAGTGAGTGGTAGACAGCTGTCAGTACTGTGTTAGCAGTGAGTGGTAGACAGCTGTCAGTACTGTTAGCAGTGAGTGGTAGACAGCTGTCAGTACTGTGTTAGCAGTGAGTGGTAGACAGCTGTCAGTACTGTGTTAGCAGTGAGTGGTAGACAGCTGTCAGTACTGTGTTAGCAATGAGTGGTAGACAGCTGTCACTACTGTTTTAGCAGTGAGTTGTAGACAGCTGTCAGTACTGGGTTAGCAGTGAGTGGTAGACAGATGTCTGTACTGTGTTAGCAGTGAGTGGTAGACAGCTGTCTGTACTGTGTTAGCAGTGAGTGGTAGACAGCTGTCAGTACTGTGTTAGCAGTGAGTGGTAGACAGATGTCTGTACTGTGTTAGCAGTGAGTGGTAGACAGCTGTCAGTACTGTGTTAGCAGTGAGTGGTAGACAGCTGTCAGTACTGTGTTAGCAGTGAGTGGTAGACAGCTGTCAGTACTGTGTTAGCAGTGAGTGGTAGACAGCTGTCAGTACTGTGTTAGCAGTGAGTGGTAGACAGCTGTCAGTACTGTGTTAGCAGTGAGTGGTAGACAGCTGTCAGTACTGTGTTAGCAGTAATAGACAGCTGTCAGTACTGTATTAGCAGTGAGTGGTAGACAGCTGTCAGTACTGTTTTAGCAGTGAGTGGTAGACAGCTGTCTGTATTGTGTTAGCAGTGAGTGGTAGACAGCTGTCTGTATTGTGTTAGCAGTGAGTGGTAGACAGCTGTCTGTACTGTGTTAGCAGTGAGTGGTAGACAGCTGTCAGTACTGTGTTAGCAGTGAGTGGTAGACAGCTGTCAGTACTGTGTTAGCAGTGAGTGGTAGACAGCTGTCAGTACTGCATTAGCAGTGAGTGGTAGACAGATGTCTGTACTGTGTTAGCAGTGAGTGGTAGACAGCTGTCAGTACTGTGTTAGCAGTGAGTGGTAGACAGCTGTCAGTACTGTGTTAGCAGTGAGTGGTAGACAGCTGTCAGTACTGTGTTAGCAGTGAGTGGTAGACAGCTGTCAGTACTGTGTTAGCAGTGAGTGGTAGACAGCTGTCAGTACTGTGTTAGCAGTGAGTGGTAGACAGCTGTCAGTACTGTGTTAGCAGTGAGTGGTAGACAGCTGTCAGTACTGTTTTAGCAGTGAGTGGTAGACCGCTGTCTGTACTGTGTTAGCAGTGAGTGGTAGACAGCTGTCTGTACTGTGTTAGCAGTGAGTGTTAGACTGCTGTCTGTACTGTGTTAGCAGTGAGTGGTAGACAGCTGTCTGTACTGTGTTAGCAGTGAGTGGTAGACAGCTGTCAGTACTGTGTTAGCAGTGAGTGGTAGACAGCTGTCAGTACTGTGTTAGCAGTGAGTGGTAGACAGCTGTCAGTACTGTTAGCAGTGAGTGGTAGACAGCTGTCAGTACTGTGTTAGCAGTGAGTGGTAGACAGCTGTCAGTACTGTGTTAGCAGTGAGTGGTAGACAGATGTCTGTACTGTGTTAGCAGTGAGTGGTAGACAGCTGTCAGCACTGTGTTAGGAGTGAGTGGTAGACAGCTGTCTGTACTGTGTTAGCAGTGAGTGGTAGACAGCTGTCTGTACTGTGTTAGCAGTGAGTGGTAGACAGCTGTTAGTACTGTGTTAGCAGTGAGTGGTAGACAGCTGTCAGTACTGTGTTAGCAGTGAGTGGTAGACAGCTGTCAGTACTGTGTTAGCAGTGAGTGGTAGACAGCTGTCAGTACTGTGTTAGCAGTGAGTGGTAGACAGCTGTCAGTACTGTGTTAGCAGTGAGTGGTAGACAGCTGTCTGTACTGTGTTAGCAGTGAGTGGTAGACAGCTGTCAGCACTGTGTTAGCAGTGAGTGGTAGACAGCTGTCTGTACTGTGTTAGCAGTGAGTGGTAATCAGCTGTCTGTACTGTGTTAGCAGTGAGTGGTAGACAGCTGTCAGTACTGTGTTAGCAGTGAGTGGTAGACAGCTGTCAGTACTGTGTTAGCAGTGAGTGGTAGACAGCTGTCAGTACTGTGTTAGCAGTGAGTGGTAGACAGCTGTCAGTACTGCATTAGCAGTGAGTGGTAGACAGATGTCTGTGCTGTGTTTGCAGTGAGTGGTAGACAGCTGTCAGTACTGTGTTAGCAGTGAGTGGTAGACAGCTGTCAGTACTGTGTTAGCAGTGAGTGGTAGACAGCTGTCAGTACTGTGTTAGCAGTGAGTGGTAGACAGCTGTCAGTACTGTGTTAGCAGTGAGTGGTAGACAGCTGTCAGTACTGTATTAGCAGTGAGTGGTAGACAGCTGTCAGTACTGTGTTAGCAGTGAGTGGTAGACAGCTGTCTGTACTGTGTTAGCAGTGAGTGGTAGACAGCTGTCTGTACTGTGTTAGTGTTAGACTGCTATCTGTACTGTGTTAGCAGTGAGTGGTAGACAGCTGTCTGTACTGTGTTAGTTTTAGACTGCTATCTGTACTGTGTTAGCAGTGAGTGGTAGACAGCTGTCTGTATTGTGTTAGCAGTGAGTGGTAGACAGCTGTCAGTACTGTGTTAGCAGTGAGTGGTAGACAGCTGTCAGTACTGTGTTAGCAGTGAGTGGTAGACAGCTGTCAGTACTGTGTTAGCAGTGAGTGGTAGACAGCTGTCAGTACTGTGTTAGCAGTGAGTGGTAGACAGCTGTCAGTACTGTGTTAGCAGTGAGTGGTAGACAGCTGTCAGTACTGTGTTAGCAGTGAGTGGTAGACAGCTGTCAGTACTGTGTTAGCAGTGAGTGGTAGACAGATGTCTGTACTATGTTAGCAGTGAGTGGTAGACAGCTGTCAGCACTGTGTTAGCAGTGAGTGGTAGACAGCTGTCTGTACTGTGTTAGCAGTGAGTGGTAGACAGCTGTCTGTACTGTGTTAGCAGTGAGTGGTAGACAGCTGTCATTACTGTGTTAGCAGTGATTGGTAGACAGCTGTCAGTACTGTGTTAGCAGTGAGTGGTAGACAGCTGTCAGTACTGTGTTAGCAGTGAGTGGTAGACAGATGTCTGTACTGTGTTAGCAGTGAGTGGTAGACAGCTGTCAGTATTCTGTTAGCAGGGAGCGGTAGACAGCTGTCAGTACTGTGTTAGCAGTGAGTGGTAGACAGATGTCTGTACTGTGTTAGCAGTGAGTGGTAGACAGCTGTCAGCACTGTGTTAGCAGTGAGTGGTAGACAGCTGTCTGTACTGTGTTAGCAGTGAGTGGTAGACAGATGTCTGTACTGTGTTAGCAGTGAGTGGTAGACAGCTGTCTGTACTGTGTTAGCAGTGAGTGGTAGACAGCTGTCAGTACTGTGTTAGCAGTGAGTGGTAGACAGCTGTCAGTACTGTGTTAGCAGTGAGTGGTAGACAGCTGTCAGTACTGTGTTAGCAGTGAGTGGTAGACAGCTGTCTGTACTGTGTTAGCAGTGAGTGGTAGACAGCTGTCAGTACTGTGTTAGCAGTGAGTGGTAGACAGCTGTCTGTACTGTGTTAGCAGTGAGTGGTAGACAGATGTCTGTACTGTGTTAGCAGTGAGTGGTAGACAGCTGTCAGTACTGTGTTAGCAGTGAGTGGTAGACAGCTGTCAGTACTGTGTTAGCAGTGAGTGGTAGACAGCTGTCAGTACTGTGTTAGCAGTGAGTGGTAGACAGCTGTCAGTACTGTGTTAGCAGTGAGTGGTAGACAGCTGTCAGTACTGTGTTAGCAGTGAGTGGTAGACAGATGTCTGTACTGTGTTAGCAGTGAGGGGTAGACAGCTGTCAGCACTGTGTTAGCAGAGAGTGGTAGACAGCTGTCTGTTCTGTGTTAGCAGTGAGTGGTAAGCAGCTGTCTGTACTGTGTTAGCAGTGAGTGGTAGATAGCTGTCAGTACTGTGTTAGCAGTGAGTGGTAGACAGCTGTCAGTACTGTGTTAGCAGTGAGTGGTAGACAGCTGTCAGTACTGTGTTAGCAGTGAGTGGTAGACAGCTGTCGGTACTGCATTAGCAGTGAGTGGTAGACAGATGTCTGTACTGTGTTTGCAGTGAGTGGTAGACAGCTGTCAGTACTGTGTTAGCAGTGAGTGGTAGACAGCTGTCAGTACTTTGTTAGCAGTGAGTGGTAGACAGCTGTCAGTACTGTGTTAGCAGTGAGTGGTAGACAGCTGTCAGTACTGTGTTAGCAGTGAGTGGTAGACAGCTGTCAGTACTGTATTAGCAGTGAGTGGTAGACAGCTGTCAGTACTGTGTTAGCAGTGAGTGGTAGACAGCTGTCTGTACTGTGTTAGTGTTAGACTGCTATCTGTACTGTGTTAGCAGTGAGTGGTAGACAGCTGTCTGTACTGTGTTAGCAGTGAGTGGTAGACAGCTGTCTGTACTGTGTTAGTTTTAGACTGCTATCTGTACTGTGTTAGCAGTGAGTGGTAGACAGCTGTCTGTACTGTGTTAGTTTTAGACTGCTATCTGTACTGTGTTAGCAGTGAGTGGTAGACAGCTGTCTGTATTGTGTTAGCAGTGAGTGGTAGACAGCTGTCTGTACTGTATTAGCAGTGAGTGGTAGACAGCTGTCAATACTGTGTTAGCAGTGAGTGGTAGACAGCTGTCAGTACTGTGTTAGCAGTGAGTGGTAGACAGCTGTCAGTACTGTGTTAGCAGTGAGTGGTAGACAGCTGTCAGTACTGTGTTAGCAGTGAGTGGTAGACAGCTGTCAGTACTGTGTTAGCAGTGAGTGGTAGACAGATGTCTGTACTGTGTTGGCAGTGAGTGGTAGACAGCTGTCTGTACTGTGTTAGCAGTGAGTGGTAGACAGCTGTCTGTACTGTGTTAGCAGTGAGTGGTAGACAGCTGTCAGTACTGTGTTAGCAGTGAGTGGTAGACAGCTGTCAGTACTGTGTTAGCAGTGAGTGGTAGACAGCTGTCAGTACTGTGTTAGCAGTGAGTGGTAGACAGCTGTCAGTACTGTGTTAGCAATGAGTGGTAGACAGCTGTCACTACTGTGTTAGCAGTGAGTGGTAGACAGCTGTCAGTACTGGGTTAGCAGTGAGTGGTAGACAGATGTCTGTACTGTGTTAGCAGTGAGTGGTAGACAGCTGTCTGTACTGTGTTAGCAGTGAGTGGTAGACAGCTGTCAGTACTGTGTTAGCAGTGAGTGGTAGACAGATGTCTGTACTGTGTTAGCAGTGAGTGGTAGACAGCTGTCAGTACTATGTTAGCAGTGAGTGGTAGACAGCTGTCAGTACTGTGTTAGCAGTGAGTGGTAGACAGCTGTCAGTACTGTGTTAGCAGTGAGTGGTAGACAGCTGTCAGTACTGTGTTAGCAGTGAGTGGTAGACAGCTGTCAGTACTGTGTTAGCAGTGAGTGGTAGACAGCTGGCAGTACTGTGTTAGCAGTGAGTAATAGACAGCTGTCAGTACTGTATTAGCAGTGAGTGGTAGACAGCTGTCAGTACTGTTTTAGCAGTGAGTGGTAGACCGCTGTCTGTACTGTGTTAGCAGTGAGTTGTAGACAGCTGTCATTACTGTGTTAGCAGTGAGTGGTAGACAGCTGTCAGTACTGTGTTAGCAGTGAGTGGTAGACAGCTGTCAGTACTGTGTTAGCAGTGAGTGGTAGACAGCTGTCAGTACTGTGTTAGCAGTGAGTGGTAGACAGCTGTCAGTACTGCATTAGCAGTGAGTGGTAGACAGATGTCTGTGCTGTGTTTGCAGTGAGTGGTAGACAGCTGTCAGTACTGTGTTAGCAGTGAGTGGTAGACAGCTGTCAGTACTGTGTTAGCAGTGAGTGGTAGACAGCTGTCAGTACTGTGTTAGCAGTGAGTGGTAGACAGCTGTCAGTACTGTGTTAGCAGTGAGTGGTAGACAGCTGTCAGTACTGTGTTAGCAGTAATAGACAGCTGTCAGTACTGTATTAGCAGTGAGTGGTAGACAGCTGTCAGTACTGTTTTAGCAGTGAGTGGTAGACAGCTGTCTGTATTGTGTTAGCAGTGAGTGGTAGACAGCTGTCTCTACTGTGTTAGTGTTAGACTGCTATCTGTACTGTGTTAGCAGTGAGTGGTAGACAGCTGTCTGTATTGTGTTAGAAGTGATTGGTAGACAGCTGTCAGTACTGTGTTAGCAGTGAGTGGTAGACAACTGTCAGTACTGTGTTAGCAGTGAGTGGTAGACAGCTGTCAGTACTGTGTTAGCAGTGAGTGGTAGACAGCTGTCAGTACTGTTAGCAGTGAGTGGTAGACTGCTGTCAGTACTGTGTTAGCAGTGAGTGGTAGACAGCTGTCAGTACTGTGTTAGCAGTGAGTGGTAGACAGATGTCTGTACTGTGTTAGCAGTGAGTGGTAGACAGCTGTCAGCACTGTGTTAGGAGTGAGTGGTAGACAGCTGTCTGTACTGTGTTAGCAGTGAGTGGTAGACAGCTGTCTGTACTGTGTTAGCAGTGAGTGGTAGACAGCTGTTAGTACTGTGTTAGCAGTGAGTGGTAGACAGCTGTCAGTACTGTGTTAGCAGTGAGTGGTAGGCAGCTGTCAGTACTGTGTTAGCAGTGAGTGGTAGACAGCTGTCAGTACTGTGTTAGCAGTGAGTGGTAGACAGCTGTCAGTACTGTGTTAGCAGTGAGTGGTAGACAGATGTCTGTACTGTGTTAGCAGTGAGGGGTAGACAGCTGTCAGCACTGTGTTAGCAGAGAGTGGTAGACAGCTGTCTGTTCTGTGTTAGCAGTGAGTGGTAAGCAGCTGTCTGTACTGTGTTAGCAGTGAGTGGTAGACAGCTGTCAGTACTGTGTTAGCAGTGAGTGGTAGACAGCTGTCAGTACTGTGTTAGCAGTGAGTGGTAGACAGCCGTCAGTACTGTGTTAGCAGTGAGTGGTAGACAGCTGTCGGTACTGCATTAGCAGTGAGTGGTAGACAGATGTCTGTACTGTGTTTGCAGTGAGTGGTAGACAGCTGTCAGTACTGTGTTAGCAGTGAGTGGTAGACAGCTGTCAGTACTGTGTTAGCAGTGAGTGGTAGACAGCTGTCAGTACTGTGTTAGCAGTGAGTGGTAGACAGCTGTCAGTACTGTGTTAGCAGTGAGTGGTAGACAGCTGTCAGTACTGTATTAGCAGTGAGTGGTAGACAGCTGTCAGTACTGTGTTAGCAGTGAGTGGTAGACAGCTGTCTGTACTGTGTTAGCAGTGAGATGTAGACAGCTGTCTGTACTGTGTTAGTGTTAGACTGCTATCTGTACTGTGTTAGCAGTGAGTGGTAGACAGCTGTCTGTACTGTGTTAGTTTTAGACTGCTATCTGTACTGTGTTAGCAATGAGTGGTAGACAGCTGTCTGTATTGTGTTAGCAGTGAGTGGTAGACAGCTGTCAGTACTGTGTTACCAGTGAGTGGTAGACAGCTGTCAGTACTGTGTTAGCAGTGAGTGGTAGACAGCTGTCAGTACTGTGTTAGCAGTGAGTGGTAGACAGCTGTCAGTACTGTGTTAGCAGTGAGTGGTAGACAGCTGTCAGTACTGTGTTAGCAATGAGTGGTAGACAGCTGTCACTACTGTGTTAGCAGTGAGTTGTAGACAGCTGTCAGTACTGGGTTAGCAGTGAGTGGTAGACAGATGTCTGTACTGTGTTAGCAGTGAGTGGTAGACAGCTGTCTGTACTGTGTTAGCAGTGAGTGGTAGACAGCTGTCAGTACTGTGTTAGCAGTGAGTGGTAGACAGATGTCTGTACTGTGTTAGCAGTGAGTGGTAGACAGCTGTCAGTACTATGTTAGCAGTGAGTGGTAGACAGCTGTCAGTACTGTGTTAGCAGTGAGTGGTAGACAGCTGTCAGTACTGTGTTAGCAGTGAGTGGTAGACAGCTGTCAGTACTGTGTTAGCAGTGAGTGGTAGACAGCTGTCAGTACTGTGTTAGCAGTGAGTGGTAGACAGCTGGCAGTACTGTGTTAGCAGTGAGTAATAGACAGCTGTCAGTACTGTATTAGCAGTGAGTGGTAGACAGCTGTCAGTACTGTTTTAGCAGTGAGTGGTAGACCGCTGTCTGTACTGTGTTAGCAGTGAGTTGTAGACAGCTGTCTGTACTGTGTTAGCAGTGAGTGGTAGACAGCTGTCAGTACTGTGTTAGCAGTGAGTGGTAGACAGCTGTTAGTACTGTGTTAGCAGTGAGTGGTAGACAGCTGTCAGTACTGTGTTAGCAGTGAGTGGTAGACAGCTGTCAGTACTGCATTAGCAGTGAGTGGTAGACAGATGTCTGTGCTGTGTTTGCAGTGAGTGGTAGACAGCTGTCAGTACTGTGTTAGCAGTGAGTGGTAGACAGCTGTCAGTACTGTGTTAGCAGTGAGTGGTAGACAGCTGTCAGTACTGTGTTAGCAGTGAGTGGTAGACAGCTGTCAGTACTGTGTTAGCAGTGAGTGGTAGACAGCTGTCAGTACTGTGTTAGCAGTGAGTAATAGACAGCTGTCAGTACTGTATTAGCAGTGAGTGGTAGACAGCTGTCAGTACTGTTTTAGCAGTGAGTGGTAGACCGCTGTCTGTACTGTGTTAGCAGTGAGTGGTAGACAGCTGTCTGTACTGTGTTAGTGTTAGACTGCTATCTGTACTGTGTTAGCAGTGAGTGGTAGACAGCTGTCTGTATTGTGTTAGAAGTGAGTGGTAGACAGCTGTCAGTACTGTGTTAGCAGTGAGTGGTAGACAACTGTCAGTACTGTGTTAGCAGTGAGTGGTAGACAGCTGTCAGTACTGTGTTAGCAGTGAGTGGTAGACAGCTGTCAGTACTGTTAGCAGTGAGTGGTAGACGGCTGTCAGTACTGTGTTAGCAGTGAGTGGTAGTCAGCTGTCAGTACTGTGTTAGCAGTGAGTGGTAGACAGATGTCTGTACTGTGTTAGCAGTGAGTGGTAGACAGCTGTCAGCACTGTGTTAGGAGTGAGTGGTAGACAGCTGTCTGTACTGTGTTAGCAGTGAGTGGTAGACAGCTGTCTGTACTGTGTTAGCAGTGAGTGGTAGACAGCTGTTAGTACTGTGTTAGCAGTGAGTGGTAGACAGCTGTCAGTACTGTGTTAGCAGTGAGTGGTAGACAGCTGTCAGTACTGTGTTAGCAGTGAGTGGTAGACAGATGTCTGTACTGTGTTAGCAGTGAGGGGTAGACAGCTGTCAGCACTGTGTTAGCAGAGAGTGGTAGACAGCTGTCTGTTCTGTGTTAGCAGTGAGTGGTAAGCAGCTGTCTGTACTGTGTTAGCAGTGAGTGGTAGACAGCTGTCAGTACTGTGTTAGCAGTGAGTGGTAGACAGCTGTCAGTACTGTGTTAGCAGTGAGTGGTAGACAGCTGTCAGTACTGTGTTAGCAGTGAGTGGTAGACAGCTGTCGGTACTGCATTAGCAGTGAGTGGTAGACAGATGTCTGTACTGTGTTTGCAGTGAGTGGTAGACAGCTGTCAGTACTGTGTTAGCAGTGAGTGGTAGACAGCTGTCAGTACTGTGTTAGCAGTGAGTGGTAGACAGCTGTCAGTACTGTGTTAGTAGTGAGTGGTAGACAGCTGTCAGTACTGTGTTAGCAGTGAGTGGTAGACAGCTGTCAGTACTGTATTAGCAGTGAGTGGTAGACAGCTGTCAGTACTGTGTTAGCAGTGAGTGGTAGACAGCTGTCTGTACGGTGTTAGCAGTGAGTGGTAGACAGCTGTCTGTACTGTGTTAGTGTTAGACTGCTTTCTGTACTGTGTTAGCAGTGAGTGGTAGACAGCTGTCTGTACTGTGTTAGTTTTAGACTGCTATCTGTACTGTGTTAGCAGTGAGTGGTAGACAGCTGTCTGTATTGTGTTAGCAGTGAGTGGTAGACAGCTGTCAGTACTGTGTTACCAGTGAGTGGTAGACAGCTGTCAGTACTGTGTTAGCAGTGAGTGGTAGACAGCTGTCAGTACTGTGTTAGCAGTGAGTGGTAGACAGCTGTCAGTACTGTGTTAGCAGTGAGTGGTAGACAGCTGTCAGTACTGTGTTAGCAGTGAGTGGTAGACAGCTGTCAGTACTGTGTTAGCAGTGAGTGGTAGACAGCTGTCAGTACTGTGTTAGCAGTGAGTGGTAGACTGCTGTCTGTATTGTGTTAGCAGTGAGTGGTAGACAGCTGTCAGTACTGTGTTACCAGTGAGTGGTAGACAGCTGTCAGTACTGTGTTAGCAGTGAGTGGTAGACAGTTGTCAGTACTGTGTTAGCAGTGAGTGGTAGACAGCTGTCAGTACTGTGTTAGCAGTGAGTGGTAGACAGCTGTCAGTACTGTGTTAGCAGTGAGTGGTAGACAGCTGTCAGTACTGTGTTAGCAGTGAGTGGTAGACAGCTGTCAGTACTGTGTTAGCAGTGAGTGGTAGACAGATGTCTGTACTGTGTTAGCAGTGAGTGGTAGACAGCTGTCAGCACTGTGTTAGGAGTGAGTGGTAGACAGCTGTCTGTACTGTGTTAGCAGTGAGTGGTAGACAGCTGTCTGTACTGTGTTAGCAGTGAGTGGTAGACAGCTGTCATTACTGTGTTAGCAGTGAGTGGTAGACAGCTGTCAGTACTGTGTTAGCAGTGAGTGGTAGACAGCTGTCAGTACTGTGTTAGCAGTGAGTGGTAGACAGCTGTCAGTACTGTGTTAGCAGTGAGTGGTAGACAGCTGTCAGTACTGTGTTCGCAGTGAGTGGTAGACAGCTGTCAGTACTGTGTTAGCAGTGAGTGGTAGACAGCTGTCAGTACTGTGTTAGCAGTGAGTGGTAGAAAGATGTCTGTACTATGTTAGCAGTGAGTGGTAGACAGCTGTCAGCACTGTGTTAGCAGTGAGTGGTAGACAGCTGTCTGTACTGTGTTAGCAGTGAGTGGTAGACAGCTGTCTGTACTGTGTTAGGAGTGAGTGGTAGACAGCTGTCAGTACTGTGTTAGCAGTTAGTGGTAGACAGATGTCTGTACTGTGTTAGCAGTGAGTGGTAGACAGCTGTCAGTATTGTGTTAGCAGGGAGTGGTAGACAGCTGTCAGTACTGTGTTAGCAGTGAGTGGTAGACAGATGTCTGTACTGTGTTAGCAGTGAGTGGTAGACAGCTTTCAGCACTGTGTTAGCAGTGAGTGGTAGACAGCTGTCTGTACTGTGTTAGCAGTGAGTGGTAGACAGATGTCTGTACTGTTTTAGCAGTGAGTGGTAGACAGATGTCTGTACTGTGTTAGCAGTGAGTGGTAGACAGCTGTCAGTACTGTGTTAGCAGTGAGTGGTAGACAGCTGTCAGTACTGTGTTAGCAGTGAGTGGTAGGCAGCTATCAGTACTGTGTTAGCAGTGAGTGGTAGACAGCTGTCTGTACTGTGTTAGCAGTGAGTGGTAGACAGCTGTCAGTACTGTGTTAGCAGTGAGTGGTAGACAGCAGTCTGTACTGTTTTAGCAGTGAGTGGTAGACAGATGTCTGTACTGTGTTAGCAGTGAGTGGTAGACAGCTGTCAGTACTGTGTTAGCAGTGAGTGGTAGACAGCTGTCAGTACTGTGTTAGCAGTGAGTGGTAGACAGCTATCAGTACTGTGTTAGCAGTGAGTGGTAGACAGCTGTCTGTACTGTGTTAGCAGTGAGTGGTAGACAGCTGTCAGTACTGTGTTAGCAGTGAGTGGTAGACAGCTGTCTGTACTGTGTTAGCAGTGAGTGGTAGACAGATGTCTGTACTGTGTTAGCAGTGAGTGGTAGACAGCTGTCAGTACTGTGTTAGCAGTGAGTGGTAGACAGCTGTCAGTACTGTGTTAGCAGTGAGTGGTAGACAGCTGTCAGTACTGTGTTAGCAGTGAGTGGTAGACAGCTGTCAGTACTGTGTTAGCAGTGAGTGGTAGACAGCTGTCAGTACTGTGTTAGCAGTGAGTGGTAGACAGCTGTCACTACTGTATTAGCAGTGAGTGGTAGACAGCTGTCAGTACTGTGTTAGCAGTGAGTGGTAGACAGCTGTCAGTACTGTGTTAGCAGTGAGTGGTAGACAGCTGTCAGTACTGTGTTAGCAGTGAGTGGTAGACAGCTGTCAGTACTGTGTTAGCAGTGAGTGGTAGACAGCTGTCAGTACTGTGTTAGCAGTGAGTGGTAGACAGCTGTCTGTACTGTGTTAGCAGTGAGTGGTAGACAGCTGTCTGTACTGTTTTAGCAGTGAGTGGTAGACAGCTGTCTGTACTGTGTTAGCAGTGAGTGGTAGACAGCTGTCTGTACTGTGTTAGCAGTGAGTGGTAGACAGCTGTCAGTACTGTGTTAGCAGTGAGTGGTAGACAGCTGTCAGTACTGTGTTAGCAGTGAGTGGTAGACAGCTGTCTGTACTGTGTTAGCAGTGAGTGGTAGACAGCTGTCAGTACTGTGTTAGCAGTGAGTGGTAGACAGCTGTCAGTACTGTGTTAGCAGTGAGTGGTAAACAGCTGTCAGTACTGTGTTAGCAGTGAGTGGTAGACAGCTGTCAGTACTGTGTTAGCAGTGAGTGGTAGACAGCTGTCAGTACTGTTATCAGTGAGTGGTAGACAGCTGTCTGTACTGTGTTAGCAGTGAGTGGTAGACAGCTGTCTGTACTGTGTTGTGTGGTATATTAATGGACCTGTGATACACCTTGTATACATGTAAACTACACATTGTATACTACAGTAAGAAATAAAATTTTGGATTTGACTTTTGAATTAATAATATTGATGAGGAAGTTTTGTGTGCTACCCTGAATTCACTTTTGTGTATGTTGATGTATAAGTGTTTGCCTGGAGTATACCTGGAGAGGGTTTCAGGGGTCAGTGCCCCCGCAGCCCAGTCTGTAAGCAGGCCTCATGGTGGATCGGCCTGATCAACCAGGCTCTTACTGCTGGCCGCACATAAACCGACGTATGAACCACAGCCCGGCTGGTCAGGTACTGACTTTAGGTGCCTGTCCAGTGCCTTCTTGAAGACAATTATGACTCTATTGGTAATCCTCCTTATGTATCCTGGGAGGCAGTTGAACAGTCTTGGGCCCCTGACACTTAGTGTGTTGTCTTATCATGTTAGTGGCGCCCCTGCTTTTGATTAGGACGATGTTGCACCATTTGCAAATTTGGTACTAATCTTTCTAGGATTTTCCAAGTATATATAATCATGTATCTCTCCCGCCTGCATTCTAGGGAGTACACGTTGAGGAACTTCAAGTGTTCCCTGTAATTGAGGTGTTTTATCTCCGTTATGCGTGCTGTGAAGGTTCTCTGTACATTTTCTAGGTCAGCAATTTCACCTGTCCTGAAAGGTGCTGCTAGTGTACAGCAATATTCCAGCCTAGATAAAACAAGTAATCTGAAGAGTGTCATCCTGGGTTTGTCATCCCTAGTTTTGAAGGTTCTCATTATCCATCCTCTCATTTTTCTAGCAGATGCAATTGATACAATGTTGTGGTCTTTGAAAATGAGATCCTCTGACATTATCACTCCTAGATCTTTTAATTAGTTTTTCGCTCTATTGTGTGGTTGGAATTTGTTTTATACTCTGATATAGTTTTAATGTCTTCATGTTTTCCATATCAGAGTAATTGATATTTCTCATCATTGAACTTCATATTGTTTTCCGCATTCCATTTAAAGATTTGGTTGATGTCTGCCTGGAGTCTCGCAGTGTCTTCAATGGAGGACACTGTTATGCAAATTCGGGTGTCATCTGCAAAGGAAGACGTGGTGCTGAGGCTTAGGCTTGCATCCTTGTCTATGTCAGATATGAGGATGAGGAGCAAGATGGGAGCAAGTACTGTGCCTTGCAGAACAAAGTTTCTCACTGTAGCTGCCTCAGGCTTTACTCTGCTTACTACTACTAATTGTGTTCTATTTGTTAGGAAATTATAGATCCATCTACTGACTTTTCCTGTTATTCCTTTATCATGCATTTGTTTGGAGCATATGTATACTTGACTTACGTATAACTTAGTTATGTATACTTACAAACTTGCTCTTAGTGTCGAAGTATTTGAAAAAAAAAAATTTCATGTGAAATGATAGAGAATCTTTTTCCGATGGTAATGACATCAAAAGTATGAAATGTGATGGAAAACTTCTCGTGAAGTTAGCAATCTCGGCGATATTTACACATCGGCAATTTTGCCCACATTGAGCCCCATTTTTGGCCATTTCCATTGTTCCAGTTGTCCAAACTCATAGCTATTTCTTTAGAACTCCATTTGTTCTATCAATTGAGTACAAGAAACCACCAATTTCATGTAAATTAAAAAGATGTCTGCAACATAATGAGGCGTTCAAGCCTCTCAAACTGTTCCTGAGAGATAGGACCAGTGGGTAATGGAGGAGTAGGGAAATTAACGTGGTCTGGACGGTCCTTAGGTCGGAAACTTCGTCCAGCCGTCTCTAGAGATTCTAGATCTGGTCTAGGATAAGTATATACAGGTGTAGCATACACTGTACTAGCGTGAGGCTTAGTAATACTACCTAATTGTGACACTAGGCTTTCTGAATCTGAATCATAATCAGACATCTCTGTATTAGCAGGAAACAAAATATCTTTAATTAATGATCTGACAGTTTCTGCGCTGTAATTCCTGTTATACGTCACACCGAGATATTTGGCTACTCGCCAAAACGTCTGAAATTTTAATGTACTTAACTCAGACAAAGTCAGAGTATCAATTAACTGTTTCACTTTGGCATACATCACGAAAATAATTGTACTACGAGAGAGTGATTATGGGAAACTATAATCCTGATAGGAATTTTAGTGTTGGTTGTCTTAGAGCTAGAACTCATAAACAGTATTTCCATCTCCTTAGATCAAGAGACTCAGTCAAGTACATATATCCACCTGGTATGTTGTACAAGACTAAACTCAAAGTCTTCAGATTAGGAAAGTACTCAGTGTTTGATCATAGAAGTTACTAGTATGTCAAACTGGACAATTTCTCCAACACCTTGGATCAAGGGCATCCCGGACAGGCTCCCATTTGTTACAAAAAACGCGATTCTAAAAGCTTAGAAATCTCCAGTGAATACTAGAAAGGACTGCCCTTCTAGCATCCAGCCTGTTACTGGGTTTTTGTAACAAGTAGTCAGTATCCTTGTCCAATTATCCATTAGAATTCAGTATGATTCAATAGTGCTTCAGGATTACAACTGGTAAGCTACTAACTAGAGAAATTAAAATTTAATAAATTTATTAAGTCTAGAGGTATATTATCCAATTAAATTAATCACAGTAATCAAAATAATATTAATCTCTCTCGTATACAATAGTATTGTGCTGAAAGCACATATCACATTTATAATTCTTAAGTACCGTCTGGTACATTAACCATACTACTGAATCGAAGTTCAGCATAAGAAAATCCCCGACTGTGATAATACACAGAAACCAGTACAAATTAGGTCATAAGCTATAGTTAAGGACCTGAGTTACTCAGAGTGTCTATGATATTACAAATATGTACAAGTAATTTTGTGTGTATGTGTGTAAGTGCTCTAAGTAGTTCGCTATGTCTCACGACTCTACTAGACTTAAACAAGTGACTGACAAAGTCCTCAAATAAACTAACTTCTTGACCGACTGGCAACCAGAACAGTCTGCTTGAACAATAAAAAGAATGCTAAGCCCAATAGCAATACAACAAGCAACTGCGACACAGAATCAGGATCAAGGAGATAATATAACGACACTAAGTAGAGACCATCAGCAGATCCTCCACAAAAGTCACCAAACTCCCATACTACTGAATCGAAGTTCAGCATAAGAAAATTCCCGACTGTGATAATACACAGAAACCAGTACAAATTAGGTCATAAGCTATAGTTAAGGACCTGAGTTACTCAGAGTGTCTATGAGACACACAACCTCAGTACAACGTCAAAAATCACTAAGTCTATACAAGGTTCTGTGAACAGAGTTCTACAGAACTAACAAGAATAATGAGACAGACAATCTGTCCAACCTCCAAGAGAGTCTAGAGCAGACTGAATACTTTAGGCGAGGTGAGGACACCCTCCCCCCCTCGATCACGTGATAGCTCCGTGGATAGCACTGCTCAGTAACAATGAGAAGCCGGCAGTCTAACAAGCAAAGAGCGATAATTACAGTAGTTAGACAATCAAGACTTGAACTGAACACATAATATGTTACATCCTACCTAACAAAGGAAGCTACGTCAAATAACAATATAAAGCAATACATTTATGATTTAGCTATTATTGCAAATATAAGCAATATAAAATTATATGAAAAGGTAATAATTATATATATACATAATAATCATTGCAACCCATTCAGGGGTTGCAACACCACCCATCTAGAAACCCATCAGTTACACAACCCAGGGCAACATGGGTTTAGAACAGGTCGCTCCTATCTGTCTCAACTATTGGATCACTACGACAAGGTCCTAGATGCACTAGAAGACAAAAAGAATGCAGATGTAATATACACAGACTTTGCAAAAGCCTTCGACAAGTGTGACCATGGCGTAATAGCGCACAAAATGCGTGCTAAAGGAATTACAGGAAAAGTCGGTCGATGGATCTATAATTTCCTCACTAACGGAACACAGAGAGTAGTCGTCGACAGAGTAAAGTCCGAGGCAGCTACAGCGAAAAGCTCTGTTCCACAAGGCACAGTGCTCGCTCCCATCTTGTTCCTCATGCTCATATCCGACATAGACAAGGATGTCAGCCACAGCACCGTGTCTTCCTTTGCAGATGACACCCGAATCTGCATGACAGTGTCTTCCATTGCAGACACTGCAAGGCTCCAGGCGGACATCAACCAAATCTTTCGGTGGGCTACAGAAAACAATATGAAGTTCAACGATGAGAAATTTAAATTACTCAGATATGATAAACACGAGGAAATTAAATCTTCATCATAGTACAAAACAAATTCTGGCCACAAAATAGAGCGAAACACCAACGTCAAAGACCTGGGAGTGATCATGTCGGAGGATCTCACCTTCAAGGGCCATAACATTGTATCAATCGCATCTGCTAGAAAAATGACAGGATGGATAATGAGAACCTTCAAAACTAGGGATGCCAAGCCCATGATGACACTCTTCAGGTCACTTGTTCTATCTAGGCTGGAATATTCCTGCACACTAACAGCACCTTTCAAGGCAGGTGAAATTGCTGACCTAGAAAATGTACAGAGAACCTTCACGGTGTGCATAACGGAGATAAAACACCTCAATTACTGGGAGCGCTTGAGGTTCCTAAACCTGTATTCCCTGGAACGCAGGCGGGAGAGATACATGATTATATACACCTGGAAAATCCTATAGGGACTAGTACCGAACTTGCACATGAAAATCACTCACTACGAAAGCAAAAGACTTGGCAGACGATGCAACATCCCCCCAATGAAAAGCAGGGGTGTCACTAGCACGTTGAGAGACCATACAATAAGTGTCAGGGGCCCGAGACTGTTCAGCTGCCTCCCAGCATACATAAGGGGGATTACCAACTGACCCCTGGCAGTCTTCAAGCTGGCACTGGACAAACACCTAAAGTCGGTTCCTGACCAGCCGGGCTGTGGCTCGTACGTTGGTTTGCATGCAGCCAGCAGTAACAGCCTGGTTGATCAGGCTCTGATCCACCAGGAGGCCTGGTCACAGACCGGGCTGCGGGGGTGTTGACCCCCGGAACTCTCTCCAGGTAAACTCCAGGTAATAAAAAACTTCCACAAAAATGTACACACACTGGTTTTATGTGTGAGGAGTGTAAAACACCACTGTGTATGACACCATGTTTCAAAGAGTTCCACAAGCTGCAGAACTTCTAGGAATATATCCAGTGACTGTATATTGGTATATATATTATAGAACAATAGTAATAAACAATTTTTTGTATTGTTTTTATAAACAAGTTTTGTAAACAATATATTGATAATTATGTTCGTGTGCTTTTTGTGTTGTATACAACGAGTGTATATATGTACATTGCATCTTACTTTGGTCTCATAGGCCACATAAGTTACATGTATGTGAAAAAAAAAATAGTGTGAAAAACAACAAACCTTTAAATACAAGTAAACCAAAGTTTACCGGGTGAGTGGCAGTCACTGCTGTTGCCATACACGGCTCATTTTCTGCAAACTTCATGCCTCTATATCTGTGTAAGTACTGATAGGAATTTTTTTTTTTTTTTTTTTTGACTAAAACAATCAGAAAAATAATCTTAACATTTTCATAAGAAAAAATCATTTTTTTTCTTTTTTCGAATATTTTGCGACACCAGGAGACACTTCAGGATTAGGCCTTTCGACAGTCAAAGGGTTAATAACTTCACAACAGCAGTGACAAACATTGACTGGCACACAGAGCTAGAAATCTATACAGATATTGACAAATGTATTAATATTTTTCTAAAAAAGGCCCAATATATCTATAACAAGCACTGCCCTAAAAAAGCTAAGTAGATGACATCTAGGAGACCAAACAGTCCCAGGCTAACACCCAGCATCCTCAAATCCATAAATACAAAGCACCAATATGAAAAACAGTACAGAATGGATCACATAACCAGAAACCAAACAAAACGTTACTCGTCAATCCTAACCAGCATGATAAGAAGGGCTAAAAAATTGTATTATGAGAACAGATTATCCAATTTAACCCTTTGACTGTTTCCGACGTATAAATACGTCTTACGAGCCAATGTTTCTGACGTATTTATACGCATAAATTCTAGCAGCTTCAAATCAAGCAGGAGAAAGCTGGTAGGCCCACATGTGAGAGAATGGGTCTCCATGGTCAGTGTGCACCATATAAAAAAAATCGGGGAGCCAGTGGTGCATTGTGGGAATACCATTTCAGTTGTCCTTTTTCAGCATGTCTAGCGGTAAGAAATATGTGACTCCCCAGCAAATCTGGGACTCTTCTCTTCCCAAGTGATGCTCTAACACAGATGGAAGTGTCAATGAAGATCAATTTCATGATTTCGGAGGAGGTGGAGGAGGAGGAGGAGGAGGAGGAGGAGGAAGAGGAGGAGGAGGAAGAGGAGGAGGAGGAAGAGGAGGAGGAGGAGGAGGAGGAGGAGGAGGAGGAGGAGGAAGAGGAGGAGGAGGAAGAGGAGGAGGAGGAGGAGGAGGAGGAGGAGGAGGAGAAGAAGAAGAAGAAGAAGGAGGAGAAGAAGATGATGATGAAGATGATGAAGATGATGAAGAAGATGAAGATGATGAAGAAGATGAAGATGATGAAGAAGATGAAGAAGATGAAGATGAAGATGATGAAGAAGATGAAGAAGATGAAGATGATGAAGATGATGAAGATGATGAAGATGATGAAGATGAAGATGATGAAGATGATGAAGATGATGAAGATGATGAAGATGAAGATGATGAAGATGATGAAGATGAAGATGATGAAGATGAAGATGATGAAGATGAAGATGATGAAGATGAAGATGATGAAGATGATGAAGATGAAGATGATGAAGATGAAGATGATGAAGATGATGAAGATGATGAAGATGAAGATGAAGAAGATGATGAAGATGAAGATGAAGAAGATGAAGATGAAAATGAAGATGAAGAAGATGAAGATGATGAAGATGAAGATGATGAAGATGATGAAGATGATGAAGATGAAGATGATGAAGATGATGAAGATGATGAAGATGAAGAAGATGAAGATGAAGAAGATGAAGATGAAGAAGATGAAGATGAAAATGAAGATGAAGAAGATGAAGATGATGAAGATGATGAAGATGAAGATGATGAAGATGATGATGAAGATGAAGATGATGAAGATGATGAAGATGATGAAGATGAAGAAGATGAAGATGAAGAAGATGAAGATGAAGAAGATGAAGATGAAAATGAAGATGAAGATGATGAAGATGATGAAGATGAAGATGATGAAGATGAAGATGATGAAGATGAAGATGAAGAAGATGAAGATGATGAAGATGAAGATGATGAAGATGAAGATGATGAAGATGAAGATGAAGATGAAGAAGATGATGAAGATGAAGAAGATGAAGATGAAGAAGATGAAGATGAAGAAAATGAAGATGAAGAAGATGAAGATGAAGAAGATGAAGATGAAGATGAAGATGAAGAAGAAGACGATGAAGAAGATGAAGATGATGATGATGATGATGATGATGATGATGATGTAATAATATTGTTCCCTTGAAGCAAGAAAAAAAAAAGTCCACCCCATGACAGTGACAAGATAAGGGGAGATAACATCTGATAAGAGCTGACTTTGATGAGCGTAAAGGAGGGTAATATTACATGACCATCGCCCTCCCTTTGTTTTTGCTGGTACACAAACATTTCTGTCTGTCTATTTGTCTGTCTGTCAAGCTCCCTGTCTGTCCATCTAGCTCTCTGTCTCAGAGAGAGCCACAAGACTGTGTCATCACGTTTACTCACATCTTCAAGCAGAGTATAGCACTTTGTCTGGATTTCTTGGGTTATCCTAGGTAATTTACACTATGTATACTTGTATTTATGTGTACCTGTGAGACAGAGATAGGCAGACAGATAGAAAGAGAGACAGATTGAAAGATATAGAATGAGGGAAAAAGATAATTAGATAGAATGGAGGAGGGGAAGCAGCATCCGACCCCATTGTTTTGACAGGCGGTAGGGGTAGTGACTAATGAGACAATATGTCACTTTGACAGCTGCCGACTTCTGACTCAAAACAATTATAAGCCACACACTCGCACACAAGGAGGAGGAGGAGGAGGAGGAGGAGGAGGAGGAGGAGAAGGAGGAGAAGGAGAAGGAGGAGAAGGAGAAGGAGGAGAAGGAGGAGGAGGAGGATGATTGTTTGTTTGTTTTTGTAAACAAGTTTTGTAAACAATATATTGATAATTATGTTTGTATGCTTATTGTGTTGTATACAACGAGTGTATATATGTACATTGCACCTTACTTTGGTATCATAGATCACATAAGTTATGTGAAAAAATAAAATAGTGAAAAAAACAACAAACCTTCAAATACAAGTAAACTAAAGTTTACCGGGTGAGCGGCAGTCGCCGCTGTTGCCATATGCGGCTCATTTTCTGCAAACTTCACGGCTCTATATCTCGGTAAGTACTGATGGCAAAATTTTTTTTTTTTTTTGGACTAAAACACTCAGAAAAATAATCTTAACATTTTCATAAGAAAAAATAATTTTTTTTTTTTGAATATTTGGCGACATAGAATGACAGTTTCAGAGAGGGGCCTGAAACAGTCAAAGGGTTAAAAGGTGATTTTAAAAAAGAACTGGAAAACCCTATCAGCAATTCTAGGAACAAAAAAGATATCATGAAATAGCACAATTGTACTAACAAAACCAGATGAACCCCAGCTCCCACCAGCTGAAACAGCAAACAGATTCAATGAATTCTTCTCCACCATAGCAAAAAACCTTGCCAATAAAATCCCAAGCTCAAATACCCCACCCAATACTACCTCACTGGCAACTACCCAAACACACTGTTCCTAGCTCCGACTAACCCAACAGAAGTCTACCTTATTATCAACACACTAAAAAATAAGACAGGAGATTTAAATACCTTACCACCCTTTATATACAAAAAAAGCATCGCAAGTGCTGTCACCAATCATTGTAACACTCTTCAACAAATCCATCAAATCCTCTACCTACAGTTCTCAAGATAGCGAGGGTCACCCTGATCCATAAAGGAGGAGACCAAACAGACTTGAATAACTATAGGCCAATATCCAACTTACACCCTCTCTCTAAAATCTTCGAAAAATTAATTCATAAGCGATTCTATTCCTACCTCATCTTCCACAACATACTCAACCCCTGTCAGTTTCGGTTCAGGCCTAATAAAAGTACGAATGATGTTATTTTACACATGCTAGAACAAATATATACTGCACTAGAGAAAAAAGAAGTCCCTCTGGGGATCTTCATTGATTTACATAAAGCTTTTGATGCAGTTGACCATGACTTGCTCCACATAAAATTGTCGCACTATGGTATAAGAGGACACTCCCTCAACTACCTAAAGTCTTACATCAGCAACAGAAGCCAATATGCGTACACAAATGGAGCAAACTCTTCCGCACAGCCAATTACAGTTGGTGCCCCACAGGGAAGTGTCCTTGGCCCTCTTTTCTTTCTCGTTTACATAAATGACCTACCAAATGCATTGCAACTACTCAAACCCACACTATTTGCAGATGACACTACGTATGTCTTCTCTCACCCAAGCCCAGTCATGCTAGCCAATACTGTGAATACTGAATTACAGAAAATATCTACCTGGATGAGGACTAACAAACTTACTCTCAACATTGACAAAACCTACTTCATTCAGTTTGGTAACAGAGCTACAGATGTCCCTCTTAACATAATGATAAACGGATCACCTATCACAAAGCTCACAGAGGGAAAATTCTTAGGAATCCACCTTGATAATAGACTCAAATTTCAAACATATATACAACAAATTTCCCAAAAAATTTCCAAGACCGTAGGCATACTATCGAAGATACGGTTCTATGTTCCACAGTCAGCCCTCCTGGTCCTATATCACTCTCTTATTTACCCCTATCTCACCTATGGAATTTGTGCATGGGGCTCAACAACAATAAACTATCTCAGACCATTAATTACCCAACAAAAGGCTGCAGTCAGAATGATAAGAAATTCCCACTACAGGCAGCACCCTCCACCAATATTCAAAACTCTGAACCTACTCACCATACAAAACATCCATACTTATTATTGTACCTACTACATACATAGAACACTTAACTCGGATATAAACCCTCCCCTCAAACGTCTCCTTACCACCCTCAACAGAACACATGACCATAACACAAGGCACAGATCACTCTTTGATGTTCCTCATGTCCATCTCACGCTATGCAAAAACTCAATGCACATAAAAGGCCCAAAAATTTGGAATTCATTACCCGTGAATATAAAAGAAACACTATCGGTTTATAAATTCAAGTCTCTACTTAAAAGTCACTTACTCACCCACAACTAAATAAATACTGAATAATTGTATCTCATAAAAGTTTAACCTGTGACCTAATCAAGCTTTGTTATTTTTAATTACATTACCTAACAGAATACTCCATTCTGCTGAATGCACAGCAACACAGTAAAAGACCATATGACCTGTCTTCGAAATACTCATTTGTGCTTAATTGTTATCTGTTTACAGTAATGTTTACCACTGAATATATCATTGCTTAGTTAATCTTAAGTTAATTTTAAACCTGCCCATAATGCTCTGCATACAAGGGGCTTTAGCATGTTACACTTAACCACTGTATTTTTTTGTACTTCAGTGTATCATGTTCAAATAAATAAATAAATAAATAAATGAACAAATAAATAGGCTTGAGTCACCTAGACATGAGAGAATGAGTCTGCACACTCAGTGTGCACACTGAGAAAAATCGGGGATGCCAGGGTACCGCATGGTAACACCAGTTAGTTTCAGCTCCATCTTGGGTCAGCATCATGGCAAACCCCCGTGATTCACTCACACCTCATCGTATTAACACTACTATTCTCAGAAAGTCATACAGAACATGAGTTTAGTGGTTTTTGACACCGATATGGCCACTAAAGATCAAGGAATTAGTGAAACTTTCGATGATAACCCAGATGACCCTCAGCCTGTGACCTCTGGGGTGGCCAGTGTGGACAGTGTAGCCATACCAGACCCTCATCCCAGCACTTCTGCAGTGGCCAGTGTGGCTAATGTGGCCAGTGTGGCCACAACAGACCCTCAGCCCAGCACCTTTGGGGATGCTAGTGTTACTTCCCAAAGGCAACTCTGCAAGAGGAAATTATCATTTCCATGTGTTTTGGTGATGACGATAGTGAAAGTTATATAAGTGACGATGATGAAATCAGTATTATGCCCATAGACGATTCGTCGAGTGAAAGTGATTATCATTATTCCTCAGTGAAATGTACTTTTAGGTGTCGTAACCTACGTTCAGGCAGTGTGCCATGTGCAGTCAGCAAGGGTCGTATGAGGTCACGATCTGAAACCCCAGCCACTGATAGTGATAGTGATCATGAAGGAGTGTATGCTGGGATGGAGGAAGAGGGAGTGGCATGGTGCCTGGACCTCATGGTGCATTGGATGGGCAGACAAAGGACTGCCCGGCACCCTCTCAGCCATGTGCTGCCTCCACTCCTGTCCCCCCTCCTGCTCCCCCACACCCCGTGCCACAGGTCCAACTTACACCATATGACCACGAATGGAACTGGGCAGAAAGTACACCATTTGTTCCACATCTTTTCAGTTTTGATGCCAGTGGAAGTGGCATCATGCCACACTGTCCCATCACAAATGAGTCTGCAGAGTTAGACTATTTTCAACTATACTTTGATGAGCTGATAATGAACCTAAATGTTACCCAGACCAACATGTACTACCGGTACACAATGGGCCACACACGTTTCTGAATCTTCACAGCTGCACAGATGGAAAGATACAACTGTGGCTGATATGTATTAATTCCTTGGCACTGTCATGCTTATGCTACACACATTTTTTTTTTTTTTATTATCACACTGGCCGATTCCCACCAAGGCAGGGTGGCCCGAAAAAGAAAAACTTTCACCATCATTCACTCCATCACTGTCTTGCCAGAAGGGTGCTTTACACTACAGTTTTTAAACTGCAACATTAACACCCCTCTTTCAGAGTGCAGGCACTGTACTTCCCATCTCCAGGACTCAAGTCCGGCCTGCCGGTTTCCCTGAACCCCTTCATAAATGTTACTTTGCTCACACTCCAACAGCACGTCAAGTATTAAAAACCATTTGTCTCCATTCACTCCTATCAAACACGCTCACGCATGCCTGCTGGAAGTCCAAGCCCCTCGCACACAAAACCTCCTTTACCCCCTCCCTCCAACCTTTCCTAGGCCGACCCCTACCCCGCCTTCCTTCCACTACAGACTAATACACTCTGGAAAAGGCGTATGACAGGGTGGATAGGGGGGCAATGTGGCAGATGTTGCAGGTGTATGGTGTAGGAGGTAGGTTACTGAAAGCAGTGCTACACACATATAAGAACAATATAGCACACTACTGGTCCACAGACCACTTCATCAGTACTCCAGTCTTCCATGACCTCCTTCCCTGCTACAGATTCACTCTGTTGCTACGAATGTTGCACTTCTCAGACAGGAATACACCAAACCAAAATGACCTCTTATGCAAAATCCAGGCATTGTTTATGTATCTGAAGCAAAAATTCAGTGCCTACTTTTATCCATTCAAGAACATTGTTGTTGACAAGTCCTTGGTTCTGTTCAAGGGACGACTGTCATTCAAACAGCATATTCCAAGCAAATGTAATCACTTTGGTATAAAACTTTCTTATGTGTGACTGTGAGACTGGTCTTGTGTTGGATGTCATTATCTACACAAGGAAAAACACACTCAACAATACCAGGCACATGTTGGGCATTTCTGGTGATGTTGTTTGCAAGATAATGGAACCATATCTTGGCAAGAGTCATACATTGTTTACAGACAACTGGTATACAAGCCTTATGCTTGCTGATTTCATGCATGTGAACAATACTGATATGTGTGGAACAGTGAGAAGAAATAGAAAACACATGCCAAGGTTCACTGGAGCAAGTCTAGTGAAAGCGTTTCATGCCAGTGACATCATGGCACTGACGTGGCATGACAAACAGGACATTACACAAATAACCCACACATAGAAGAGAGGAGGTTACAATGACTTTTCTTCTTCTTTCATTTCTTCCTTTTAAACCCCTCTTTCGTTCTTATGAGGCTGCTCTTATTGCTACCAGGCATCGTAAGAATCAGCTTCGCTTCCTACGTGACTGTCTTGCTGAACAAGTTTTGCCCCCTTCCTTCTCCCATTTCCTGAAACCCAACCCACTGGGCACTCCTTTTCCTGATCATGCCCATATCCTACTTCAACAGCTCATTCTTTCTACAAAGTCTCAGGTTGAAGATGCCTTCTTTACTCTCCGTCAGCATCAACGTGCTCTCATTACGTCTCTTCCACAAGTTCTCTGTAACCTTCTCTCTACCATTGCTTTTGACACTGCTCGCCTGAATTCACAAATTCATTCTTTTAAACTACAGAATAAACTTCAGCGTCTCATCTCAGATAGTCCTTGGTCTAAATTCTCCCTCACTGACTGTGTTACTAACTTGTCTTCTGTCTCACTCTCTCAATATGAGCTTGAGCTTCTTGGTTTTGGCTTTTCCTTTGCCACTTCACCTGCCCCTTGCGCTGGTATTGCCCTGATTAGCTCTTTTAATTCTTTTTGTCTGTCTCGCTCCCATAATCTTCCTAACTTGTCCACTTTTCATGGCGCTCTCCTTCCTGCTCTTGATAGTCTGTTTTCTAGGAACCACCACCTTCCGTGCCATTACCAACTTGCCCTTTCTTCTCTTAAATCTAACACTAACATTGTCATATTATCTTCTGAAAAAGGTAATTCAGTAGTTATCCTTGATCATGAGGATTACCTCCATAAAGCTGATGTCTTGCTCTCTGACTCACATACCTACGCTCCTCTCATTTCCAACCCTCTTGATCGCATCAAGAGAACTTTCAACAAGAAACTAAGGACTCTCTCCGACCTCTGTCCTCCTGATTTAAACCTTTTTCGACATTTTCGTTACATCTGCCCCTCTGCCCTATTTCTATGGCCTCCCCAAAACTCATAAACCTGATATTCCTCTATGTCCTATCATATCCTCTAGACGTTCTGTCTCTTACTCTCTTGCTTCTTGGCTGGCCAAAACCCTCACTCCCTTTCTTGGTACTTTTTCTCCTGCCCACCTCCATCACTCTCAAGACTTCATTGAATGGGTTTGCTCTCTCATGACCTGTAAGATGCTTAGTCTTGACGTTGAGTCCCTCTTCACCAATGTCCCTCTTGATGATGTCCTTGATTTTCTTCTTACTGTCGATATGCGCCATTCACTCTGGCTCCGCTATATAGATGACATCTTTGCTCTGTTGCCCCGTGACTCTAGTCTCTTCCAACCACTTCTTGATGCTCTTAATACTCTTGCCCCTTCCATTAAGTTTAAAGCTGAATGGGAATTTAAGCTCTTGCTTGCTTTCCTTGATGTCCATGTCCACTGCTCAGATACAGGTTTTGCCTTTTCCGTTTACCGCAAGCCTATGCACAGTGGCATGTACATTCACTACTTTTCTTATCATGCTTCCTCTGTCAGGAAAAGTGTTCTTATCTCCCTCTTTCTCCATGCTCTCTGCATTTGTGATCCTCAGTTCCTTCAATCATAAATTTCCACTCTTCGTAATTAATTTTCCCATCTTGGCTACCCTTCCCATTTCATAGACTCTGCCTTCTCACGTGCTAAATGCAATTTCTTCTCTCCCAAATTCTCTACTCCTGGGAACTCTTTTGTCCTCTGCCTTCCCTACATTTCCTGCCTTTCTAATCTCAACAGCTCTTTCCATTCCTTAGACATCAGACTTACTTTCTGCCAGACTAACACTCTTCTCACTAATCTCATACCTCTCCTCCCTCTACAGATGCTCCTGGTGTCTGCTCTATTTCTTGTTCCTCCTGTCCTCTTCAGTACTTTGGAGAAACTGGCCATTATCTTTCTGACAGACTTAGGGAGCACAAAAGTAGTGTTAGGCTTGCCGACACTAACAATGCTCTTTTCTGTCATGTCAGAGATCACAGTCATCCTATTGACTTGTCTTCTGCTAAAACTGTCTTCCCTACTTCCTGTTTCAACAGTCGCCATCTAGTTGAAGCCTCCCTAATACACAACTTTCCTTGTATGAATCTTAGTCCTGGCTTTGTCTCTGTAGATGCCTTCCTTTCCCACTACATTGTAAAATGCTCCAAACTTCAGAACACCTGTGACTTAACCTGATTCCTCCTTTTTCTTCTTCTCCCTCTTCCTCTTTCATCTTTCCTTTTTCTCCTTTGGGTTGTCTTTCTTCTGCCATGGGTATTTGTTCCTTCATCAGTTATTTATTTATTTATTTTATTCCCCCGACCCCTCTGTGTTCTTGCTTTTACCCTCTGTGGGCACCTAGCTCCCTTGCAGTGCTCCTCTTTCTTAGTAATTGACTGGCTCCTCCTCCTCCAGACTACCTTCCCCACTACTGCTACCTTCTACTACCACTACCTCCTCCTGCCTACATATACTCCCTCCTTCTCTCCTCTTCATTAGTGTGACTTTGTAAATGGTTCAAGTCAGATCAAAACTTCATCGTAAGCTCCTCTCTTCTATATGCGGGTTATTTGTGTATCATTCCAGTCACGGTATTGTGCCTTTTTTTGTTATAAACGGGACATGGCATTGCTGTCAACCATCCATAGAAACGAGATGGTACAAACAGACAGACTGAGCAGGTTCATCAATGAAGCTATTGTAAAGCCAGCTACTGTCATCAACTATACAAACAATGTGCGACTAGTCGACATGTGTGACATGATAGGGTTCGTTGACTGTTTGCGTAGGAGTTGCAAGCAGTATATCAAAGTGTTTTTCCACCTTGTAGACATTACAATGCTCAGTGCCTTTAACATATTCGAAATAAAGACTGGGAAGCGACAACAGTATGCAGAATTCACCCTCAGTGTCATCAAACAGATAGTGAATAAGTATGGTACCACATCTATACCTGCCACTCCACAGCGACTTGTCACTCCACAACAGCAACCTGTCACCCCACAACCAGAGGGGTAAGTGCCCAACCGAACAATCCCTAACTGTCACTGCCTAATACCACTACCATCTACTTCAAAGAAGTATTCCCAGAAAAAGTGTGTTGTTTGTGCTTACACTAAACAGCAACCCCAGGTGCAAAAAGACACCAGGATACATGTGTCAGCAATGTGGGGTGGCACACTGTATGAATCCATGCTTTTTGGAGTATCATACAGTGGTGGACTTCTAGAAACATAAATGGGACTTGTAAATATGTTGTATATACAGTGGACCCTCAGTTAACGACATTAATCCATTCCAGAGAGCTTGTCTTTAACTGATTCTGTCATTATCCGAATTAATTTTCCCTATAAGAAATAATGGAAACCCAACTAACCTGTTCCAAACACCCAAAAGTATTAAACAAAATAATTTTTTTACATGAAATATACATTTCCCTACACAGAAAACAATGAGACATGCAGAATAAACAATACTAAAATGACACTTACCTTTATTGAAGACTTATTAATGAGTGATGAGACGGGAGGAGGGGAGAGGATGGAGGTGTACTAATGTTTGGAAGGGGAATCCCCTTCTATAAAGACTTCAGGTACCAAGTCCTTTCCCGGGGTTACGTCCCTTCTTTGTTTTTTAATGCCACTAGGACCAGCTTGAGAGCCACTGCACACCTATGGCACTAAATATCTGTCCAGAGAGCTCTGTTTCTGGCATCTCTTTAAAATTTCCCTAAAATGGGACACAGCATTGTCATTGTAGATGTTGCCAGCATGGCCTGCAACAGCTGTGTCAGGGTGATGTTCATCCATAAATGTTTGTACATAGGAAAGCAGGAACACTGCAGCAGGCCTGTTGGCCCATACTAGACAGGTCCTTCACAAACCATCCCACTAACAGAATCGTATTTGCCCAACCCAATTTTCAGTGCTTCCCAAGCAATAAGCTTTCATAATTCTCTTCACTCATGCACAAGTCCCACTCAAATCAAATCATGTGTGTGGGAAAGTACCCTGGCTGGTATGTGGGGAAGTACCCTGGCTGGTGTGTGGGGAGGTACCCTGGCTGGTGTGTGGGGAAGTACCCTGGCTGGTGTGTGGGGAAGTACCCTGGTGGGTATGTGGGGAAGTACCCTGGCTGGTATGTGGGGATGTACCCTGGCTGGTATGTGGGAAAGTACCCTGGCAGGTATGTGGGGGAAGTATCCTGGTGGGTGTGTGGGGAAGTACCCTGGCTGTTATGTGGGGAAGTACCCTGGCTGGTGTTTGGGGAAGTACCCTGGCTGGTATGTGGGGACGTACCCTGGCTGGTATGTGGGGAAGTACCCTGGCTGGTATGTGGGGAAGTACCCTGGCTGGTATGTGGGGAAGTACCCTGGCTGATGTGTGAGGAAGTACCCTGGCTGGTATGTAGGGAAGTACCCTGGCTGATGTGTGGGGAAGTACCCTGGCTGGTATGTAGGGAAGTACCCTGGTTGGTGTACCACCGTCGCTACCACCCTCTTCCACCACCACTTTCATATTTTTCTACCAACTTTTTCTTGAATTCTATAGTGTTTCTCACCCTCTTTACCAAAGGGCTGGTACTAGAAGCTTTCTTTGGACCCATGGTGACTTATTTAGCAGTTACAAGCACTAAAAACAATGGAATAATATCAAATGTATCGCATGTATGCATGGAATCATCCTCACTGGCTTGTAAACAGTGGCACACTGGCTGTCCATGGATTGGCCAGGCCGTGCAGACATGTTCGGGACAAATGACTTTGAGTTCTTTGTTGTTAACTGAACCAATATTTTGACGCAGAAATGTGTCGTTATCTGATTTTTACATTATCCGATGACGTCATAAACTGAGGGTCCACTGTATATGTAAATAATGGTTTGTGATTTAACCAGGTGTACAAATTCATTTATCAGTGTGAACGTGTGTGTTTGTGACAGTATGATTACTAATTCAGTACCAAACATTTGTGTCTCAACAAGAATTGGCTTTGAAATCAAAAGATCTGCAGCAAAACATTATTATCATAACATGAAAACAACGAAAAATAGAAAAGAATTGGAAAAAAACGATAAATGTTTATTTCTGCAAAAGGCAGTGCTCCATGTTGCCAGCACGTCATCATTTAGCACCAACTTTGCAGGCTTATATCTCAGTAAGTACTGGTCCTAAAAATTTTTTTTTTACCCTATAACATTTATAAAAATGCGCTCTTCAATTAAAAACAAAAACAATTCTTTTATTTTTCAAAATATTTGGAGCACTGCGCAGGTGAATGTAGGTCTATGTTTGGACAGTTTAACCCTTTCAGGGTCCGTCCCGTAAATATACGGCTTTACGTTCAGGGTCCAAACCGTAGATCTACGCCAAAATTCTAGCGGCATCAAATTTAGTGCAAGAAGGCTGGTAGGCCTACATCTGAGAAAATGGGTCTGGGTGGTCAGTGTGCACACTATAGAAAAAATCTGGACGCCCGCATGGCATCGTGGGAACGCCACCAAAGTAGCTTTGTTCATCATGCCTGGCGGCAAGGAAGCTCTCACTCCCCACTCACTCTCCGGGCGAATTCTGACTCTCCTCTTCACAACTTACAGTTCTAAGACTGATGGAAGTGGAGCTGAAGAGGAATTCTATGGTTTTGAACAATATGGTACCATTGTACCATATGGTACAATGGTACCATATGGTACAATGGTACCATATGGTACAGTGGTGCCATGTCATACAATGGTACATTGTACCATATGGTACATTATACCATATGGTACATTGTACCATATAGTACAGGGTACAGGGACCCTAATGGCTGACTTTTTTGAGTTATCCTTGGTTCTCCAAACATATGCTGCTAAGTATGATATTCTATGTAACTTTATTTGTGTATACCTAAATAAACTTACTTACGATGCCACATGTGCTTGAGTAAGTTTATTCAGGTGTACACAAATACAGTTACATAGATTATCATACATTGCAGCATATGTATAAAATCTTAGGAAAACCCAAAAAAGTCAGGGTGACTTATTTCCATAGGGATCCCTGTATCTGTACCATATGGTGTCCTGTACCATATGGTACCCTGTACCATATTGTACCCTGCACCATATTGTACCCTGCACCATATCATACCCTGCACCATATGGTACCCTGTACCAAATGGTACCCTGTACCGTATGGTACCCTGTACCATGTGGTGCCCTGCACCATGTGTTATCCTGTACCATATGTTATCCTGTACTGTATGGTACCCTATACCATATAGTACAGTGTACCATATGGTACCCTGTAACATATGATACCATGTACCATATGGTCAATAGGACGTGTTGGTGGCAGCAGGCACCAGCCAAGACTGAGTGAGTGGCGACGCAAGCTAGCTACTGACTCCGCAGTTTCTGAGACTAAGTGCTTTGTCGTCCACCTCAAGGAACATGTCAAGTTCCTGTACACTTGTAAATATATAATAGAACATTACTAATATACAACATTTTTGCATATTTTTGTTGTAAACAACTATTGTAAACAAAATAATAATGAAAATATTAGTGTGTTTATTGTGTTGAATACAACAGTACCATATGGTACAATGAACCATATGGTATCATTGTACTGTATGGTACAATGTACCATATGGTACCATTGTATCATATACCATTGTACCAAATGGTGCCATTGTACCATATTCTACCATATGGTACCATTGTATCATATAGTGCCATTGAACCATATGGTACCATTGTACCATATGGTACAGTTGTACCATATGGTACCATTGTACCATATGGCACCGTTGTACCATATGGTACTATATGGTAACGTTGTATTAAACACAATAACCGCACTAATATTTTCATCAATTTGTTTACAATAAACTTGTAAACAAGTTTTGTAAGCAATATAATGATAAACAAATTAGTGCAGTTATTGTGTTGAATACAATGAGTGTACACTTATACAATATGCATTATATTGGTCTCACAGGCCACATATGTTACTAGAAAAAGAAAAAAATTAGAAAAGAAAGGAAAACAGTATAAAAAACGTAAAATAAAAAAATGCGATTTTGGGAAGTCACTGATGTTGCCACCACCCGGTCATTTTTGGTCAACTTCCTGCCACTGTATCTCGGTAAGTACTGATCAGAATTTTTTTTTTTTATTACCTTAACAAAAATATACTCTTTAATTCTGTAAGAAAAAAATAATTTTTTTTTTTTTTTTCAAAATTTCTTGGACACTGGGGCACCACTTCAGATTTTGGCCTTGGACCCTGAAAGGGTTAAGGGTTAATACACGTAAATTCTAGCAGCTTCAGATCAAGCAGGAGAAAGCTGGTAGGCCCACATGTGAGAGAATGTATCTCCATGGTCAGTGCACGCAGTATAAAAGAAATCAGGGAGCTAGTGGTGCATTGTTGGAATGCCATTTCAGTAGTTCTTGTTCAGCATGCCTAGCGGTAAGAAGTATGAGACTCCCCAGCGAATCTGGGCCTCTTCTCTTCCCCAGTGATAGCTCTAACACAAATGGAAGTGTCGCTGAAGATGAATTTCATGGTTTTGAGGAGTTTGTGACCTAAAGCAATGCCCAGGATACCAAAAGGAAGGAAGGAGGAAAGAAAGTAAGGAAGGAAGGAAGTATGGAAGGAAAGAATTAAGAAAGAAGAAAAGAAACAAAGTAAGGAAGGAATTTTGGAAGAGATGAGTGGTAGTGGTGGTGTAATGCTGTGTCATGTACCCAGGCTGGTAGCCGTAGCCTTGGTACATGACTCAGCACATTGACAAGAAAGGGCAGCTTCAACCAGCACACACCACAGTAACCTGCACAACCACCTGCACAACCACAACCACCTGCACAATCACAACAACCTGCCAACAAAAATACAGAGACACTTTTTTTTATGTGTGAGGGGTGTAAAAACAGGACTGTGTATAACACCATGTTCAGAGTTCCACAAGCTGCAGCACTTCTAGGAAAGTGTCCAGTGACTGTACATTTGTATATGTATTATAGAACAATAGTAATAAACAGTTTTTTGTATTGTTCGTTTGTGTCAACAACTTTTGTAAACAGTATTATGATGATAATGTTCTTGCGGTTATTGTGTTGCATACGAGTGTATACAGTGGATCCCCGCCTTACGATATTAATCCGTTCCTGAGAGCTCATCGTAAACCGAAATTATCGTTAGCCGAATTAATTTTCCCAATAGGAAATACTGTAATGGAAATCAAATTAATCCGTTCCTGACACCCCAAAGTATAAAAAAAAAAATTTTTTACCACATGAAATATTAATTTTAATACACACAAACTGAAGAAGACATGCACAATTACTACTTTAGTAAGAATAGAATACAGTGAACTCTCACCTAACGATATTAATTGGTACCCGAGAACGAATATCGTTAGGCGAGTTTTCTAGTGTTAGCTGAGGCAAAATGTTAGTGTTAAAATGTATCGTTAGGCAAATTTAACGTTATGCGATGCGTTCGTTAGGTGAGGGTCCACTGTACATGACATTTGCCTTTATTGAAGATCTGGTGATGATTGATGGGATGGGAGGAGGGGAAAGTGTGGAAGTTATTGTTTCGAAGGGGAATCCCCTTCCATTAGGATTTGAGGTAGCAAGTCCTTTTCTGGGGTTACTTCCCTTCTTCTTTTAATGCCATTAGGACCAGTTTGAGAGTCACTGAACCTCTGTCACACAACAAATCTGTCCATAGAGCTCTGTACCTCCCATTCCTTTAAGACCTAACTAAAATGGGCCATAGCATTGTCATTGTACAGGTTGCCAACACGGCTTGCAGTACCTGTGTCAGGGTGATTTTCATCCATAAGGGTTTGCATTTTAACCCACTTTACACACATTTCCTTAATCTCTTTTTTCAATTCCATACTAATTCTCGCCCTTCTTACCACAGGGATGGCACTAGAAGCTTTCTTGGTGTCCATGGTGACTTATTTTGCAGTTACAAGCACTAAAAACACTGGGATAATGTGAAATGTACTGGATGTATGTATTGATGCGACCGCACTGGCTGGCTTGTAAACACTGGCGCTGAGGCCACATGTTGGACGCATCCTGGACAAATCACATGAGTTGAGTTTTTTATCGTGAGACGAGGCAAAATTTTTGCGTTCAGTTGCTTCGTATGGCGGATTTAACGTAACACGATGCATTCATAAGGCGGGGTCCACTGTATGTACATTGCACATTGCTTTGGTCTCACAGGCCACATAAGTTACTAGGAAAAAAAAATTTGGAAAATACAAGAAACCTTTAAATGGCAGTAAATGTAAGTGTACCAGGTGAGCGGCATTCTCCACTGTTGCCATACATGGCTCATTTTCTGCCAGCTCTACACCTCTATATCTCGGTAAGTACTGATCACCAAAAAAAAAATTTAGGCTTAAAACACTTGGCAAATTAATCCTAACATTTTTTTTTAAGAAAAATACAGTGGACCCTCAGTTAACACCTGCATCGGATAATGCCAAAATTGGATAATGCCTCACTTTGGCATAAAACAATTGGCTCGGATAACACCTAAAAACTTAGGAGCTTTCGTTGCGAACGTGTCAGCATGGCGCCCTTAGCGGGCCTGGCCACTCACTCCATGTACCAGCGAGTGTTCCATTGTTTACAAAGCCAGTGAGGACGATTCCTCATGTACTTGTAACTGCTAAATAAGACACCATAGACCACAAGAAAGCTTCTAGTGCCAGCCCTATGGTAAAGAATGTGAGAAACACATAATTTAAGAAAAATATGAAAGTGGTGGTGGTAGAGGGTGGTAGTGGTTGTGATGGTGGTAGAGGGTGGTAGTGGTTGTGATAGTGGTAGAGGGTGGTAGTGGTTGTGATGGTGGTAGAGGGTGGTAGTGATGGTGGTAGAGGGTGGTAGTGATGGTGGTAGAGGGTTATAATGGTGGTGGTAGAGGGTGGTAGGGTTGTGATGGTGGTAGAGGGTGGTAGTGATGGTAGTAGAGGGTTGTAGTGGTGGTGGTAGAGGGTGGTAGTGATTGTGATGGTGGTGGAGAGTGGTAGTGATGGTGGTAGAGGGTTGTAGTTGTAGCAGGTGGTAGCCATGGTGGTAGCGATGGTGGTAGAGGGTGGTAGTGATGGTGGTAGAGGGTGGTAGTGATGGTGGTAGAGGGTGGTAGTGGTTGTGATGGTGGTATGGTATGATAAGGCATGGTGAGGCTGCCAGTTCTGACAAAATAGCAGCTGAAAAATATGTGCTGGACTTTAAGGGGTACATAGAGGCTGTTCAAGTGCTCAACTGTGATGAAACAGGTCTGTTTAGGAAGAAAATGCCAAACAGGACCTACATTACTCAGGAGGAAAAGGCACTCCCAGGACACAAGCCAGAAAAGAACTTGTTACCTGAAGTCTTTATGGAAGGGGATTCCCCTTCCAAACAATAGAACACCTTCATCCTCTGCCCCACTCCCACCTCATCACTCATCAACAAGTCCAAAATAAAGGTAAGTGTGATGTTATTATTGTTTTATTCTTCATGTATCATTGTTGTCTGTGTAGGAAAATGTATATTTCATGTAAAAAAATTATTTTGTTTAATACTTTTGGGTGTCTGGAATGAATTAATTGGATTTCCATTATTTCCTATGGGGAAAATTAATTCGGTTAAAGGCTAAATCGGTTAAAGCCTAGCTCTCTGGAACGGATTCAAGGTGTTAACTGAGGGTCCACTGTAATATTCTTTTTTTTTTTTAATATTTTGCGACACAGGGAGACAGTTTCAGAAATGGGGTTGCGACATAAGTAGTTTTTGAGTTACAGGGAGAGTGGACTGAATACTTAGGGGCTGCTGTTGTGTTGATGCTCCCAGCATTTTAGTTGCCTCTTACAACATGCATGGGAGGAAGGAAGTTCAAGTTTTAGTCTGGTAGAAATGCTCTGCATATCCTGGACCTTTTTAGAATGTTTGAAATAAAAGTCACGGATTTGTTTTAACAAGTATTTGCTTTTTTAAAATATAATTTATTTGTGTGTGTGTACATAAGGCTTACCTACACAGTATACCTCAGCACACAGTTACAGAGAGCAATAAACTTAGCATATTGCCATTTCTCAAATTGATAAGAAGAATGATTGGTGCCAAGTAAACAAGTGTACCTGATATATGAAGTAAATATTCATATATTTTACTGTGACTCAAGATTGTTGTTAAATTGATTGCCACACTAAAATGTCAACATTGGGATTTTTTCCTCTCATATGTCCTCAGTCATCTCAGGCAATCTGTATTTCCTGTCTAATCTGAATTTATTTATTTATTTATTTTTTTATTTATTTAGTAATTTGAGCATACATACAGAGGTACAAAAAAATACAGGTAAGAGCAGCATGCCAAAGCCACTTATATGCATAGCATTACGGGCTGGCTTAAAATTAACTTAAGATTAATTAAGCAATGATGAAATCAGTGATAAGACATTATTGTAAACAGATAACTATAAAGCACAAATGAGTATTACAAAGACAGGTCATATGGTTGCATGCATTGCTGTACATTCAGTCGAATGGAGTATTCTGTTAGATTGGGTTTTAGGTTTAACATTTATGTGATATAATTGTGAGAAACATTTAAGATATACAATTTATAAGGTTCAGTTATTCAGTATTTATTTGGTTTTGGGTGAGTAAGTGATCTTTGAGAAGAGTTTTGAATTTATAAACAGGTAGTGTTTCTTTTATATTTACAGGTAATGAATTCCAAATTTTAGGGCCTTTTGTGTGCATTGAGTTTTTGCATAGCGTGAGATGGACACGAGGAACATCAAAGAGTGATCTGTGCCTTGTGTTATGGTCATGTGTTCTGTTGAGGTTGGCAAGGAGATGTTTGAGGGGAGGGTTAATACCAGAGTTAAGTGTTCTATGTATGTAACAGGTGCAATAATAAGTATGGATGCTTTGTATGGTGAGTAGGTTGAGTGTTTTGAATATTGGTGGAGTGGGCTGCCTGTAGTGAGAATTTGTTATCATTCTAACTGCAGCCTTTTGTTGGGTAATTAGTGGTCTGAGATGGTTAATTGTTGTTGAGCCCCATGCACAAATTCCATAGGTGAAATAGGGGTAAATAAGAGAGTGATATAGGGCCAGGAGGGCTGACTGTGGAGCATAGTACCATATCTTCGATAATATGCCTACAGTCTTGGAAATTTTCTTAGAAATTTGTTGTATATGTGTATGAAATTTGAGTCTATTATCAAGGTGGATTCCTAAGAATTTTCCCTCTGTTAGCTTTGTGATAGGTGATCCGTTTATCATTATGTTAAGAGGGACATCTGTAGCTCTGTTACCAAACTGAATGAAGTAGGTTTTGTCAGTGTGTAGTGTAAGTTTGTTAGTCCTCATCCAGGTAGATATTTTCTGTAATTTGGTATTTACAGTACAGTATTGGCTAGCGTGACTGGGCTCGGGTGAGAGAAGATGTATGTAGTGTCATCTGCAAATAGTGTGGGTTTGAGTAATTGCGAAGCATTTGGTAGGTCATTTATGTATAGAAGAAAGAGAAGAGGGCCAAGGACACTTCCCTGTGGGACACCAACTGTAATTGGTAGTGCGGAAGAGCTTGCTCCATTTGTGTACACATATTGGCTTCTGTTGCTGAGGTATGACTTGAGGTAGTTGAGGGAGTGCCCTCTTATACCATAGTGTGACAATTTTACGTGGAGTAAGTCATGGTCAACTGTATCAAAAGCTTTACGTAAGTCAATGAAGATCCCCAGAGGGACTTCTTTTTTCTCTATTGCAGTGTATATATGTTCTAGCATGTGTATAATAGCATCATTAGTATTTTTATTAGGCCTGAATCCAAATTGGCAGGGGTTGAGTATGTTTTGGGAGATGAGGTAGGAGTAGATTCATTTATGAATTAATTTTTCGAAGATTTTTGAGAGAGGGTGTAAATTGGATATTGGCCTATAGTTATTCAACTCTGTTTGGTCTCCTCCTTTATGGATCGGGGTGACCCTTGCTATTTTGAGAACTGTAGGGAAGGTGGAGGATTCAATGGATTTGTTAAAGAGTGTTGCAATGATTGGTGATAGCACTTGTGACACTTTTTTGTATATAAAGGGTGGTAAGGTATTTAAATCTCCTGCCTTGTTTTTTATTGCGTTAATAATAAGGGAGACTTCGTATGGGTTAATCGGAGCTAGGAACAGTGTGTTCGGGTAGTTGCCAGTGAGGTAGTCATTTGGTTGGGTATCTGAGCTTGGGATTTTATTGGCAAGGTTTTGTCCTATAGTGGAGAAGAAATCATTGAGTCTGTTTGCTGTTTCTGTTGGTGGGAGTTGGGGTTCATCTGATTTTGCTAATTTTATTTCGCTATTTCGTGATATCTTTTTTGTTCCCAGAATTTCTGATAGGGTTTTCCAGGTCTTTTTCATATCACCTCGTAAGTTGGATAATCTGTTCTCATAATACAATTTTTTTGCCCTTCTTATCAGGCTGGTTAGGATTGACGAGTAACGTTTTGTTTGGTCTCTGGTTATGTGACCCATTCTGTACTGTTTTTCATATCGGTGTTTTGTATTTATGGATTTGAGAATTCTGGGTGTTAGCCAGGGACTGTTCAGTCTCTTAGCTGTCATCTGTTTAGTTTTTTTAAGGCAGTGCTTGTTATAGAGGTATTGGGTCTTTTTTAGAAAATTATTAAAACATTCATCAATATCTGTATAGATTTCTAGGTAGTAGGTAGTAGGTTGGTAGACAGCAACCACCCAGGGAAGTACTACTGTCCTGCCAGATGACTGTGAAACAAAAACCTGTAACTGTTTTGCATGATGGTAGGATTGCTGGTTTCTTTTTCTGTCTCATAAACACGCTAGATAACAGGGATATCTTGCTACTCCTACTTACACTTTGGTCACACTTCACAGACACGCACATGCATATATATATATACATACATCTAGGTTTTTCTCCTTTTTCTAAATAGCTCTTGTCCTTTTTTATTTCTTCTATTGTCCATGGGGAAGTGGAAAAGAATCTTTCCTCCGTAAGCCATGCGTGTCGTATGAGGCGACTAAAATGCCGGGAGCAATGGGCTAGTAACCCCTTCTCCTGTATACATTTACTAAAAAAGAGAAGAAGAAAAACTTTATAAAACTGGGATGCTTAAATGTGCGTGGATGTAGTGCGGATGACAAGAAACAGATGATTGCTGATGTTATGAATGAAAAGAAGTTGGATGTCCTGGCTCTAAGCGAAACAAAGCTGAAGGGGGTAGGAGAGTTTCAGTGGGGGGAAATAAATGGGATTAAATCTGGAGTATCTGAGAGAGTTAGAGCAAAGGAAGGGGTAGCAGTAATGTTAAATGATCAGTTATGGAACGAGAAAAGAGAATATGAATGTGTAAATTCAAGAATTATGTGGATTAAAGTAAAGGTTGGATGCGAGAAGTGGGTCATAATAAGCGTGTATGCACCTGGAGAAGAGAGGAATGCAGAGGAGAGAGAAAGATTTTGGGAGATGTTAAGTGAATGTATAGGAGCCTTTGAACCAAGTGAGAGAGTAATTGTGGTAGGGGACCTGAATGCTAAAGTAGGAGAAACTTTTAGACAGGGTGTGGTAGGTAAGTTTGGGGTGCCAGGTGTAAATGATAATGGGAGCCCTTTGATTGAACTTTGTATAGAAAGGGGTTTAGTTATAGGTAATACATATTTTAAGAAAAAGAGGATAAATAAGTATACAAGATATGATGTAGGGCGAAATGACAGTAGTTTGTTGGATTATGTATTGGTAGATAAAAGACTGCTGAGTAGACTTCAGGATGTACATGTTTATAGAGGGGCCACAGATATATCAGATCACTTTCTAGTTGTAGCTACACTGAGAGTAAAAGGTAGATGGGATACAAGGAGAATAGAAGCATCAGGGAAGAGAGAGGTGAAGGTTTATAAACTAAAAGAGGAGGCAGTTAGGGTAAGATATAAACAGCTATTGGAGGATAGATGGGCAAATGAGAGCATAGGCAATGGGGTCGAAGAGGTATGGGGTAGGATTAAAAATGTAGTATTAGAGTGTTCAGCAGAAGTTTGTGGTTACAGGAAAGTGGGTGCAGGAGGGAAGAGGAGCGATTGGTGGAATGATGATGTAAAGAGAGTAGTAAGGGAGAAAAAGTTAGCATATGAGAAGTTTTTACAAAGTAGAAGTGATGCAAGGAGGGAAGAGTATATGGAGAAAAAGAGAGAGGTTAAGAGAGTGGTGAAGCAATGTAAAAAGAGAGCAAATGAGAGAGTGGGTGAGATGTTATCAACAAATTTTGTTGAAAATAAGAAAAAGTTTTGGAGTGAGATTAACAAGTTAAGAAAGCCTAGAGAACAAATGGATTTGTCAGTTAAAAATAGGAGAGGAGAGTTATTAAATGGAGAGTTAGAGGTATTGGGAAGATGGAGGGAATATTTTGAGGAATTGTTAAATGTTGATGAAGATAGGGAAGCTGTGATTTCGTGTATAGGGCAAGGAGGAATAACATCTTGTAGGAGTGAGGAAGAGCCAGTTGTGAGTGTGGGGGAAGTTCGTGAGGCAGTAGGTAAAATGAAAGGGGGTAAGGCAGCCGGGATTGATGGGATAAAGATAGAAATGTTAAAAGCAGGTGGGGATATAGTTTTGGAGTGGTTGGTGCAATTATTTAATAAATGTATGGAAGAGGGTAAGGTACCTAGGGATTGGCAGAGAGCATGCATAGTTCCTTTGTATAAAGGCAAAGGGGATAAAAGAGAGTGCAAAAATTATAGGGGGATAAGTCTGTTGAGTGTACCTGGTAAAGTGTATGGTAGAGTTATAATTGAAAGAATTAAGAGTAAGACGGAGAATAGGATAGCAGATGAACAAGGAGGCTTTAGGAAAGGTAGGGGGTGTGTGGACCAGGTGTTTACAGTGAAACATATAAGTGAACAGTATTTAGATAAGGCTGAAGAGGTCTTTGTGGCATTTATGGATTTGGAAAAGGCGTATGACAGGGTGGATAGGGGGGCAATGTGGCAGATGTTGCAAGTGTATGGTGTAGGAGGTAGGTTACTGAAAGCAGTGAAGAGTTTTTACGAGGATAGTGAGGCTCAAGTTAGAGTATGTAGGAAAGAGGGAAATTTTTTCCCAGTAAAAGATGCTTTAGACAAGGATGTGTGATGTCACCGATTTCTAGCTCAGTGTGCCAGTCAATGTTTGTTACTGCTGTTGTGAAGTTATTAATGGCTGCCTCATTGTGAAGTCTGAAGGTGACTTTAGTAGTGTCTTGGGGTAGTTTACCAAGAGTTATTATGAGGAAAGTAGGGTAGTGGTCTGTGGTATTATCTGTAATTATGCCTGATTTTAAAGGGGATATGGTGTTGGTCCAGATGTGGTCAAGTAGGGAAACACTAGTCTCTGTAACTCTCGTAGGTTTTGTTACTGTTGGCAGCAATATACGGTTACTCATTGTGTTTGTGAATTCAGTAACGTGTGGGTCCTGGTCTTGCAGAAGATTTATATTGAAGTCACCTGAGAGTAGTAAGTGATCTTTGTTCATGTGTGCATCAGTTATCATACTTCCTAGGTTTTGACTAAATTGGCTAATGTTTGACTGTGGAACTCTGTAGATGTTTATCAATGTGAGAGGTTTTTGTAGGTATTTGGATTTGAATTTGGCTATTATATATTCCCCATGTTCATCCCTTGTGCAAGTATTAGTGATACATTCTAGTTGGTCTGAGTAGTATATGGCTGTGTCACCCCCTTGTTGGTCTGGTCTACAGTTGTGTATGGCTGTGTAACCAGGAATGGCATAGACATCTATACTATCAGGCTTTAGCCAGGTTTCAGTTAGTGTAATGATGGACATATTGGCATGTAAGGAATTTAGTAATGCTATGAGGTCATCGTAATGCTTGCTTAAAGATCTGATATTGTAGTTAAAGATAGTTATGTTGTTGTTGGCACTGAGAAGTGCCTTTGATTGTTCTGCAGTGTAGTAATTACAGTAACTGTTTGATTCATTTAAGTCATTAACCCTTTGAGGGTCGACAGGCCCTCTCCGAAACTCGTTCTCAGTGTCGGCCAAATTTCAAAAAAAAAAAAAAATTATTTTTTCTTATGAAAAAATAGAGTTTTTTTTTCTAAACATTATAGGATAAACAAAAAAAATTTACCATCAATACTTACGGAGATATGGATGCATGAAGTTTGCAGAAAATGAGCCGCGTATGGCAACAGCGGCGACTGCCGCTCACCCGGTAAACTTTGATTTACTTGTATTTTAAGGTTTGTTGTTTTTTTCACTATTTTATTTTTTCACATAACTTATGTGGCCTATGAGACCAAAGTAAGGTGCAATGTACATATATACACTCGTTGTATACAACACAATAAGCACACAAACATAATTATCAATATATTGTTTACAAAACTTGTTTACAAAAACAAACAATACAAAACATTGTTTATTATTATTGTTCTATAATATATATACCAATATACAGTCACTGAACATATTCCTATTAGTTCTGCAGCTTGTGGAACTCTGAAACATGGTGTCATACACAATGGTGTTTTATCTTTCTCCCTCATTCTATCTCTTTCAATCTGTCTCTCTCTTTCTATCTGTCTGTCTATCTCTGTCTCACAGGTACACATAAATACAAGTATACATAGTATAAATTACCTAAGATAACCCAAGAAATCCAGACAAAGTGCTATACTCTGCTTGAAGATGTGAGTAAAAGTGATGACACAGTCTTGTGGCTCTCTGAGACAGAGAGCTAGACGGATAGACAGATAGACAGGGAGCTTGACAGACAGACAAATAGACAGACAGAAATGTTAGTGTACCAGTACCAGTGTACTAGTGTTCCATCCTCCTCCTCCTCTTCTTCCTCTTCCTCCTCTTCTCCCTACTCTTCCTCCTCTTCCCCCTACTCTTCCTCATACTCTTCCTCTTCCTCCTCTTCCTCTTCCTCCTACTCTTCCTCTTCCTCCTCCTCCTCTTCCTCCTCCTCTTCTTCCTCTTCCTCCTACTCTTCCTCCTCCTCCTCTTCTTCCTCTTCCTCCTCTTCCCCCTAATCTTCCTCCTACTATTCCTCTTCCTCCTCCTCTTCCTCTTATTCCTCTTCCTCCTACTCTTCCTCTTCTCCTCCTCTCCTCCTCCTCCTCTTCTTCTTCCTCTTACTCTTCCTCCTCCTCCTTCTCCTCCTCGTCCATAGTGTAAATTACAAGGAGTCGGCAGCTGTCAAAGTGACATATTGGCTCATTACTCTTTCCCCCTCCGGCCTGTCAAAACAATGGGGTCGGATGCTGCTTCCCCTCCTCCATTCTATCTAATTATCTTTCTCCCTCATTCTATCTGTCTGTCTATCTCTGTCTCACAGGTACACATAAATACAAGTATACATAGTATAAATTACCTAGGATAACCCAAGAAACCCAGACAAAGTGCTATACTCTGCTTGAAGATGTGAGTAAAAGTGATGACGCAGTCTTGTGGCTCTCTGAGACAGAGAGCTAGATGGATAGACAGGGAGCTTGACAGACAGGCAAATAGACAGACAGAAATGTTAGTATACCAGCAAAAACAAAGGGAGGGCGATGTTCATCTCATCTTTTGCATCAGCTCTACCCTCATTTACCCTCATCAAACGTCAGCACTTATCAGATGTTATCTCCCCTTATCTTGTTACTGTCATGGGTGAACATTTATTATTACATATTATTATTATTACCTATTATTATTATTATGTATTATTATTATTATGTATTATTATTATTATGTATTATTATTATTATGTATTATTATTATTATGTATTATTGTTATCATTACGTATTCTTCTTCTTCCTCCTCCTCCTCCTCCTCCTCTTCCTCCTCCTCTGCCTCCTCCTCCTCTCTTCTTCCTCCTCCTCCTCCTCTCTTCTTCCTCCTCTCCTCCTCCTCCTCCTCTGCCTCCTCCTCCTCTTGCCTCCTCCTCCTCTTGCCTCCTCCTCCTCTTGCCTCCTCCTCCTCTGCCTCCTCCTCCTCCTCCTCCATTCTTGGAACAAGTTTGAAGAGCTTGTAGTTCATAATCACTATCATTATCATCACCAATGCTCACATCTGAGTCTGGGATTTTGGAAAATAGGAGTTTCCTCTTTGATTCTGGTACAACTGAACGACGGCCCAGCACCAGAGGTGGAAGGCTGTGGGTTGTCTGGGTTTTCCTCACTATTACCCATATTATGGTCATTAGTTTCGGTCAAAACCTCACCAGAACCTTGAAACTCATCTTCACTGTCACTTCCATCTGTATTAGAACTGTCACTGGGGAACAAAAGTGTCCCAATTCGCCGAGGAGTGAGGAACTTCTTACCGCAGGGCACGGTGGAAATTGTGTACTATGATGGCATTCCCACAATGCACCACTGGGTCCCAGATTTTTTTCCTACTGCGCACACCCACCACACAGACCCATTCTCTCACATCTAGGCTTATCAGCCTTTTCCTGCGAGATTTGAGGCCGCTAGAATTTATGCGTACTAGTACGTCAAAAACCCCTACGCGTAAGACGTACTAGTACGACCAAAACCCTCAAAGGGTTAAAGATCTGATATTGTAGTTAAAGATAGTTATGTTGTTGTTGGCACTGAGAAGTGCCTTTGATTGTTCTGCAGTGTAGTAATTACAGTAACTGTTTGGTTCATTTAAGTCATTATATAAGAGGTTGGTATCAGGATCAATGCTTGTAATCATAAGATTTGTAGTGAATCTATAGTTAGAATTAAGTATAAAACAAAGTAAATAGTCTTAAGCTAAAAAATAGCACCTGAATTATTTAACAAATGTAAAATAATGAGCTAAGGTATTTTTTTTTTTTTTTTTTTTTTTTTTTTTAAGCTAAAATAAAGGAGACAATATAAAAGGGACTAATACAAATAAAGTGATGATCAAATAATGGAGCTTGGGAATATGATAGTAGGTAGTACTATAAAGGTAATTCTTTAAAGTTAGAATTATAGTATAAAATTATAATATAAAAGGGACTAATATAAGTTGTGGTGAACAATAAAGTGGTAATCAAATAAATGAGCTTTGGAATATAATGGCAAAATTGTGAACTTATTCTACTTTAGCACCTGAGAATAGCACCTTGATTATTTTAACAATTGTGAATATATAAACTAGGGTAGTTATATAAAGCTAAAATAAAGGAGAAAATATATAAGGGACTAAAATTAAGTAATGGTAAACAAAGTTAAATGGACAGATGGTCACTATGAAATAATATTGGTTTAGGAGTAAGATCTGATTTGTAATATTAAATAAATTGAGCAGTTTATTGCACAATAAAAAGTAAAAAAAAAAATGAGGTAGTTGGTACTAGCTAGCAAAAGATAGTTTTGGTACTTGCAAAAAAGTAATTGGAATATATACTAATTGCATACACAATGAAAAGTGACTAAAAAACAAGTAGTGATAAACAAAATTAAATGGACAGGTAAGAATAATGAATATTAATTTGGAGTAAGATTTGACTTGTAATTTAAAATTATGAGCAATTAATAGCAGTAAGAAAGAAGTATAGAGTATTGGAGGTAGTTGGCATTAGCTAGTGATGAAAAATAATAAAAATAATAATGCACAATATAATAGTAACGTACACTATATGCACCACACGTATATATGTATTAAGGGCACTTATCTAATCTGTTACAGAAATGTCAGCTTTTCTAAGGAAGGTAGAGAAATCATGTTCGTTTGAGATGGTATATTGTTGTCCTGTTGATGTTTTCCTTACTAGTATTTTCCCATCTCGCATGAAACACTGATGTATTTTGTTTTCCTGTTTAAGTTTTCTCAGCCTGAACAGAAGGTTTTGACGTTTTTTTGTTAGACACTCATTTATGTACACTCCATTTTTCATTGTAATTGCTGATTTAATTAGGTCCTTTCTTTTATCGTATGAATGAAGTCGGATCATTATACTGTGTTTACTTCCTGGTTTTCCTAGCAAACGTGTTTCTTTGATTTCATTGTTTTGCACGATGACTTGTACGTGGTTCTGTATTATCCTGATAGCAGTTTCTTTGCACTGTGCTTGTGTTATGTCACTAGGAATGTGTGGACTGTTTATTATAACTGCATCAGACAACTTATCTTGTTCAGTTTTGTCGTCTTGGAAATCAAGGTAGTATTCATTTAGTCGAGTGTGCATGTTCTGATTCCAGTCCTTGATTGCTTCTTCAACCTTCATATTTATTGTTGTTATTTGCTCAGTGTGACTGGCTATAGCTGCTTTTAGAGTATTTTCTGTGTCAACACTTCCCAATGTAATCTTCTCTTCAAGGTTTTGGATCTTTTTCTCGAGGTTGGTTATCTTGGATTCTCGTCGCTCGAGTGTTGCTTTGATATCTTTGATTTCATTTTTCTTGAGCAACGATGTAGTCCTTGATATTGTCAGGAATAATCATACCTGAGTTATCATGGGTGAATCCTTTGAAGGGAGTGGAGTTGGAGGGAGAGTCAGCCATGTTTGTTGTTGTTGTTGTTGTTCCCTGGGTGGCGGCGGTGAGGGAGATTGATGATACACTGGCGTCCTGCTGGGTAGACAAGTTGAGTTCTAGGGTCCTTGCTGTTATTCTTTTATTACTGATGTTGTTTCTTCTGCGATATCCTTTCATAGTATCACTGAAGTAGATACTGTGTAGCAATGGAGGAGAAGGCTTGTTTTCTCGGAGCTTGGGTTAAGTGATTGTCTGGCAGCGGAGGCAGTGTTTGGGTTAGCAGGGCTGTCTTCCTTATATCTTCTAATTTTGTCAAGATTTGGGTTACATTCTTAGTATTCTTGGGTCATGTTGTGGTCTACGTGGGTTCATGTAGTTGATCTTTCACTTAGGCCATCACAAGTTTTGATGAGCGATGTTTTTTGAGGAAGAAGAGCTGGTAGGATGCCTCTGCTGCCGCCGCTGCCGCTGCCGCTGCCTCGGCAGTCTTTTCTTTATGAAGTATTTATTGTATCCATTGATTTTAATGTATTTTATAATTTGATAAAGTTGGATAATTGACAGTAATTTGATGTGACCAAACCTGAAGAATGTATTATAGAGAAATTGGTTGAAGAAAGTAAACCAAAGAACATTGTTGGTATTATCATTTTCAGGTTTTTGTGAATGTGAAAAAATAGATTGTTGCTTCAGTAATTTATCACGTGTCTTCTTAATATATCAAACACATTTTTAAATAACCTTGATCAGAACACCACAACAAACAAAAGTTCCACAGGAAAAGACAAAATTATTGAAATATGTGAGCACCATGCGAAGGGTATCTTCTAATATGTAACAAGATGTAATTTCCCTCACTCCTGAAAGTGTCCTGCAAGACTATGTACAAGATCACCATCAAAGTTTTTGATTATTTAAGACTGTTGGTATTTTTTAAATTTTAGAACTTCTTGAAGTACCATTTAGGGTATTTTAATATATTTCTAATTAAGTTCTAAATTAAGCATTTAACTCTTCAGGCTTGCAGGGTTTGGTTACAACTGCCCAGGAGGAACGAGTGAAGAGTGCATGACTGTAGCAGAAGATGAACACAGCTATGACCATGGTGACACCACTCTTGAGCACAACTCAGGTATATCTGGTCAGTCTCGCTCTCGCTCCCTCTCTAGAGTGACCGTTAGTACCGAACATTCAGCATCATTCAACTTTGACATGTCCAATCGGGTAAGAACAAAATATAACATATTTAAGTCACTATAATTAACCCTCTGACTGTAGATCATTGGTTCAGAGAACTGACGACTTGATAAATTAGACACATGTCCAACACTTAGACATCTTTATTGTGGAAACATTTCACCACACAGTGGCTTCATCAGTCCTATACAAAGAAGAATGTTGAAGACCAGAAGGAGTTTGAGGTAATTAGTCCCTGAGCCTGGAGTCAATGTAATCAGTCCATCAATCTTAAAAAGATTGAAAAGAGTCAGTGTAATCAATCCATCAGTCTTGACCTCCAGGCTGAGGGACTGATTACCTTAAACTCCTTCTGATCTTCACCATTCATCTTTGTATCGACTGATGAAGCCACTGTGTGGCAGAACATTTCCATAATAAAGACACCCAAGTGTTGCACAGGTGTCTAATTTATCAACCCTCTGTGTCATTAGAGTTCAATATCATTTTGTCATGAGGTTCAATAATTTAGTGTTTTTGATTACTGGGTATTAGTAATGCAGACTATTTTGGCAGATAGTATTTATTTTGTCGTTGTGTGCTTGATTTAAATGGTAAGTAATGTTAAATAGTTTTGGTACAATACTATATTAAACTTTTATTATTGTAAGTGCTGAATAGCCTTATAGATCAGAGCTCCTTGTATACCCAAGCAACTTCTTTGTTGAAAATTATATAAAATACCAACAAGTTGATGAGTAAGATACTTGTGCAACAACTAAGTATCTTTATTGTTGAAACGTTTCACCTACACAGTTGGCTTCTTCAGTCAAATACAGAAGAGACAGAAGAAGCAGTTCAGATGAAAACACGATGTAATAAGTTTTGAGGTGGTCCATAGTCTGGAATGATATCATTCCAGACATAAAATGCAGTTATACGAGACTTTATTGAATAAATAAGTAAGTAAGTTTATTCAGGTATACACAAATACAGTTACATAGATTATCATATTCAGTTCTTACATAGATTATCATATTCAGCAGCATATATGTAGAGAACCTGGGATAACCCAGGTTCTCTACATATATGCTGACTTATTTCCATTGAATCCAGTTTCACTTGGACTACAAGGTTTTTTCAAGTTGGTAGAAATACCTGAGGAGAGTATGTATAACATGGATGGGAGTACATGGGAGAGAAAGACACCTTCTGCTATATAAATTAAAGATTATCATGTATTATTTGCTATGTGAGTCAGGGTGGAAAAGTAGAAGAGAGGTGCAGTAGCAGGAGAAAGAATCAATTTGGTAATAAGCTACATTGATACAGTTTGCCTAATGGAAGACTTTAATTTTCAAGTTTTTTTTTTAACCCTTTGACTGTTTCAGTCATATATATACGTCTTACGAGCCACTGTGTTTGACGTATATATATTCATAAATTCTAGCGGCTTCAAATGAAGCAGGAGAAAGCTGGTAGGCCCACATGTGAGAGAATGGGTCTGTGTGGTCAGTGTGCACCATATAAAAAAATCCTGCAGCACGCAGTGCATAATGATAAAAAAGAAACTCTGACCGTTTTTTTTTTTAATTAAAATGGCGAATTTGTGGTCTATTTTCGTATAGTATTTATGGTTGTATTCTCGTTTTCTTGGTCTCATTTGATAGAATGGAAAACATATTATAAAGACAGAGATGATTTTGATAGGTTTTACAATGAAAAGAACCTTGAAATGGAGCTCAAAGTAGGGGAAATGTTTGATTTTTGCTGATATTCAAAAGTAAACAAATGATGTCATTTTCCAATAAATGTCCAAATAGCCATTCTGATATGCAGTCATGAATGGGTTGACATTATTTATACAATTATTACAATATTGCAGTAGTCTGCATAACAGTAAATCTTCTATTTTTTGTTTGAATAAAAATTCAAAATAGAAAGCAAGAGTAATATCAGATGGGCCTGAAGACATGGCTGATGAACAAAGAAAAATATTATTTTAGAGCCAGGAATGTCTGCATTGTTCATTCTGGACCCTATTTTGAAATTGTCATATTTTTTAATTTACGTGAAATTGGCCAAATTGCAAATTTCTGACCACGTTATTGGGTAGTTGAAATCAGTAAATGGGCAGTTTCTCGTACTCAATCGATAGAAAAATGGAATTCTAAAGAAATAGCTATGAGTTTGGTCGACTGGAACAATGGAATTAGCCGAAAATAGGGCTCAAAGTGGGCGAAATTGCTGATTTGAAAATATCGCCGAGGTCGCTAACTTTGCGAGAGCGTAATTCTGTCAGTTTTCCATCAAATTTCATTCTTTTGGTGTCATTACAATTGAGAAAAGATTCTCTATCATTGCATAAGAATTTTTTTTTTTTTTTTTTTTAAATTTTGTGACACCAGGAGACACCTCAGGATTTGGGGTTGCGACAGTCAAGGTGTTAATGTTTTTGTTTAATACATTAAATTCACCTTCTTACATCGTTATGAAGTGGGAGGAGCTAAATGAGAGACAGAGACAGGCGAGAAATAGCATTCAGTATCTCGTGAGTCACCAGATACTGAATATAAATAGAAGAACACTGCAGCAGGCCTACTGACCCTTATTTGGCAAGTCCTTCTCAAATTCAACCCTTCCTGCCATTATATTTGTTCAGCCTATCCTCAGTGCTAACCAAGAAAATAATTTCAATAACCTTAATAACTGATGCTAGACTGATCCCACTGTAATCCAGTCCTTCTTCCTTCTCACTTATATATTAATTTCAGTAACCTTAATAACTGATGCTAGACTGATCCCACTGTAATCCAGTCCTTCTTCCTTCTCACTTATATATTTGTCTAGCCAATGTTTGAAGCTCCATAATGCTTTAGCTTCTTTAACTCTACCAGCACTTTCCTACATTCTTTCTAAATTTAAACTTCTCTAATTTAAATCCATTACAGCCTCTCCTCACTTAATGATGGAGTTCCATTCCTAAGACCACGTCAGTAAACCAATTCGTCGCTAAGTGAGGAGCATACTACAATGGTAGTGGATTTGTGTCAACCATCTTTGATATTGTTTTAAAGTCACCTTTGCACCATTGATAACATTTCTGGTATATTTTTAAATGTTTATACAGTAGTCTACTGTATATTATAACAAACAGAGTAGAGGAAATCAGCTCTAATATACATTATTTAGGCATGGATACTGGTCAGAGGGCCTTTCGTAAATCCAAGGTGTCAGCAAACAAGTATGTCACTAAGTGAGGAGAGACTGTATTTCAAGTTCTCTCTTGGCTGGATATCCTCATTACATTGTTTATATCCCTTTATTTATGCTTGTCCTCCACACATAATTCAGTATCTCCCTTTATTCTTCATCTTCCAAGGGGGTAAAGGTTCAGGGCTCTCAGTCTAACCTTATATGAGAAATGAATTATACAGTGGATTAATTTTGTCATCCTTCTCTATATGTTTTCCAATGTATTTTATTTCCATTCTGTAATATGGAGACCAGAAATGAGCAGCATAATCCAAGCAAGCTCTTATTAATAATGTTTAGAGCTGTAAAATAACTTCTGGACTCCTGATACTTTTTTTTAACACATCGGCTGTTTTCCACCAAGGCAGGGTGACCCAAAAAGAAAGAAAAACTCAAAAAGAAAGAAAAAAAACTTTCATCATCATTCAACACTTTTACCATCACTCATACATGATCACTGTCTTTGCAGAGGCACTCAGATACAACAGTTTAGACGTCCCTCAGAACTGCCAATATCCCAAATCTCTCCTTTAAAGTGCAGGCATTGTACTTCCCATTTCCAGGACTCAAGCCCAGCTAACCGGTTTCCCTGAATCCCTTTACAAAATATTACCTTGCTCACACTCCAACAGCTCGTCAGGTCCCAAAAACCATTTGTCTCCATTCACTCCTCCCAAACATGCTCTTGCACACTTGCTGGAAGTCCAAACCTCTAGCCCACAAAACCTTGTTTACCCCCTCCTGATACTTATACAGTGGGCCCTTGGTTTTTATGTTTAATCTATTCCAGAGTGATCGGCGAAAATGGGAATCGGCAAAAACGGAAACCATTTTCCCCATCAGAAATAATGTAAATTCAATTAATCTGTTCCAGACACCCAGAAGTATTAACAAAAAAAATTTTTTTACCTTAAAGATAGATTTACATGCACAAAAAAATGAACATTCAACATGACACTTACCTTTATTGATGGCTGTTGTTGATGGATGGAAGACAGGGAGGAGGGGAGAGGGAAGAGGTTATTTTGGTAGGTACCACATCTTTATCTGGGGTTACTTCCCTCCTTTGTTTTTTAATGCCACTAGGACCAGCTTGAGAGTCACTGGACCCCTGCCGCACAAAATAACTGTCCAGAGTGCTCTGTTTCTGGCGTCACTTTAAGATTTGCCTGAAATGGGACATTGCATTGTCATTGTAAAAGTCGCCAGCACGGATTGCAACAGCTTTCTCAGGGTGATGTTCCTCCACAAATGAATGCATTTTAGTCCACATTGCACACATTTCCTTAATCTCTGAAGAAGGCACCTTCTTCCATCTCTCTTCCTCCTCCTCTGAAGCAATTTCCTGAGCTGTGGTCTGTTGCTGTTGCACATGAAGCTCTTGCAGCTCATCAGTGGTTAGCTCTTCATTGTGGTCCTCCACCAACTTTTCCACATCCTTACTACTCACATCCAACCCCATGGAATTCCCCAATGCCACAATTGATTGCACAACAGGTTTAGGGTTGACAGGGTCAGCCTCAAACCCTTCAAAATCCTTCTTTTGGACACAATCTGGCCACAATTTTCCCCAAGCAGAGTTCATCATCCTGGAAGTCACTCCCTGCCAAGCCTTATCTATAAGGCTTATGCAGTGGAAGATACTGAAGTGATTCTTCCAGAACTCTCTTAGAGTCAATTCAGAGTCCAAGGTTATGTCAAAGCACCTTTGAAACATAACTTTGGTGTACAGTTTTTTGAAGTTTGCAATGATCTGCTGGTCCATGGGCTGAATGAGAGGAGTGGTGTTAGGAGGCAAGAACTTCACTGTTACAAAACTAAATTCCTTAGACAATTGGTCTTCCAAGTCTGGAGGATGAGCAGGAGCATTGTCCATTAACAGGAGGCACTAGAGTGGCAATTTATTTTCCAGGAGGTATTTCTTCACACTTGGGCCAAACACTTCATTGAACCATTCCAGGAAAATTTCCCTAATGACCCATGCCCTACTGTTAGCCTTCCACATCACACACAATTTACTCTTGGCAACACTGTTTTTCTTGAACACTCTGGGATTTTCAGAATGATACACCAGTAAAGACTTCACTTTGAAATTCCCACTAGCATTACCACACAACAAGAGAGTTAGCCAGACTTTCCTAGGCTTGTGTCCTGGGATTGCCTTTTCCCCCTGTGTTATGTAGGTCCTCTTTGGCATTTTCTTCCATTTTCTTCTGTTTTGTCACAATTGAACACTTGTTGGGGTTGGAATTTTTCAGCCTTTCCATAACCTTTGAATTTCCAAACGAATATTTCAGCCGCTTGTTTGTCTGAACTGGCACCCTCACCATGCCTTACAACACTGTTTATGCCACTTCACTCCTTGAATTTTTCGAACCAGCCTTTGCTGGCCTTAAATTTGCCAACTTCAGCACTCATTTCAGGCAGTTTATTTATGAGATTGCCATACAACTGCCTTGCCTTTTTACAAATTATTGACTGCGCAACACCATCTCCTGCTAACTGTTTCTCTCTGATCCACACCAACAACAATTTCTCCACTTCTTCAGTTGTCTGTGATCTCTGTTTGGTTATCGCATTCACCCCTTTCGCAACATCAGCTTCCATGATTTTTTTTCTCTTTGCCACAATGGAGCTGATTGTTGATGGTGCTTTCCCATACATCTTGCCGAGTTCAGCAATGCGTATGCCACTATTGTATTTTTGAACAATTTCTTTTTTCATTTCTACGGCGTTCCTCACTTTCTTTACCAAAGGACTGGCACTTGGGGCCATGGTGGCTTATTTAGCAGTCACACGCAATAAACAAGTACCAAAAACAATGGATTATTATGAAATGTTTCGTATGACCTGGCAGGATATGTTCACTCACCGAGAAACAACGCTACACTGCCTGAGAATGCATGAGGGAGGCAGCATTGTCTTGTGTGCTGGACACTGGACAGGTGCCATACGATTGATGAAAATAGAAGAAATCAACAAAAACGGAACCAAAATATCAACAAAAATAGTCAACGAAAACGGAAATCGGCAATATCGGAGGTCAACGAAAAAGGAGGGTCCACTGTACATCTTTATTTAAATCCAAGTAATCTGTTAGCCTTATTGTACACACATAGGCACTGTTGTCTTGGCTTCAAATTTTTACTTACCATAACTCCAAAGTCTTTTTCATATTCTGTATGATCAAGCTCTACATTGTCTAGTTTATAACTATAAGAGTTATTTTTATTCCCAAGGACTATGACTTTACACTTGTCCACATTAAATTCCATCTGCCATTTTTCAAACCATGACATTAATTTATCCAAATCTTCCTGAAGTTCATTGGTGTCCTCCTCTGAATCTATTATATGGCTTATTTTTGCATTAGCAAATTTACTCGTGCCTCTTGTTATTCCTTCATCAGTTATTAATATAAATTCTGAACAACAGTGGGCCTCAAATGCCACTAGTAACTGGACCCCATTCAGATTTCACCCCATATATGCAGACACTTTTCTTTCTATTGATCAGCAATGCCTTGATCTATGTTAGACCCTTTCCTTCTATACCATGAGCTGCCACTTTTCTTAACAGTCTTTTGTGAGGTATTTTTTAGAAAGCTTTACTAAAATCCAAACAAACAACATCATATTCTTTATTGTGGTCCACTGTCTATGATACTTTATTAACCCCTTGACTGTCGCAACCCCCAATCCTGAGGTGTCTCCTGGTGTTGCAAAATTTCAAAAAAAAAAAAAAAAAAAAAAAATTTCTTATGAAATGATAGAGAATCTTTTCCTGATTGTAATGGCACCAAAAAAAAAATGAAATTTGATGAAAAACTGACGGAATTACGCTCTCGCAAAGTTAGCAACCTCGGAGATATTTACAAATCGGCGACCTCGCCCACTTTGAGCCCTATTTTCGGCTAATTCCATTGTTCCAGTCAACCAAACTCATAGCTGTTTCTTTCGAACTCCATTTTTTCTATCGACAGAGTACAAGAAACTGCCCATTTACCAATTTCAACTACCCAATAACATGGTCAGAAATTTGCAATTTGGCCAATTTCACGAAAATTAAAAAATATGACAATTTCAAAATAAGGTCCTGAATGAACAATGCAGACATTTCTGGCTCTAAAATAACATTTTCTTTGTTCATCAGTCATGTCTCCAGGCCCCTCTGATATTACTCTTGCTTTCTATTTTGAATTTTTATTCAAACAAATAATAGAAGATTGACTATTATGCAGACTACTGCAATATTGTAATAATTGTACAAATAATGTCAACCCATTCATGACTGCATATTAGAATGGCTAGTTGGACATTTATTGGACAATGACATCATTTGTTTACTTTTGAACATGGGCAAAAATCAAACATTTCCCCTACTTGGAGCTCCATTTCCTGGTTCTTTTTATAGTGAAACCAATCAAAATCACCTTTGTTTCTATAATATGTTTTCCATTCTCTCAAATGAGACCAAGAAAACGAGAATACAACCATAAATACTATATGAAAATAGACCACAAATTTGGCATTTTAATTACATGGTGCACACTGACCACACAGACCCATTCTCTCACATGTGGGCCTACCAGCTTTCTCCTGCTTGATTTGAAGCCACTAGAATTTATGAGTATATATACATCAAACACAGTACCTCGCAAGACGTATATATACAACCGAAACAGTCAAAGGGTTAAAGAAGGTCAGCAAATTTGTCAGGCAGGAATGCATTCTAGTCACACCATGTTGAGATTCATTAACCCCTTTGGGGTCAGTCCTGTAATATTACAGCTTTGAAGCCAGAGTTGGTCCCTTAATACCATGCCAAAATTCTAGCAGCTTCCAATCTTATGGGAGAAAGCTGGTAGGCCTACATATGAGAGAATGGGTCTGTGTGGTCAATGTGCGTAGTATAAAAAAAAATCCTGCAGCACGCAGTGCATAATTAGAAAAAAAGACTGACCGTGTTTTTGGTGTAAAACAGCGATTTTATGGTGTATTTTCGTATTTTTTTTTATGGTTGTATTCTCGTTTTCTTGGTCTCATTTGATTGATTGGAAGATATAATACAGAAATAGAGATAATTTTGAATGGTTTATTACAGAATAAAAGTAGCTTGAAATTGAACTCAAAGTAGCGATAATGTTTGATTTTTGCCATTGTTGAAGAGTAAACAGATCATATAATGCATCCAGTACACATCAGCTGGTGGGTCTAATATGCATTCATGAATGCACTGACATTATTTATATAATTATTACCATTATGCAGTAGTCTGAATAACAGCAAATCTTTTATTTTTTGTGTGAATAAAAATTCAAAATGAAATGCAAGCATAATAAAAGAGGGGCCTGGAGATGGGACTAATGAACAGAAAAAATGTTATTATAGTGCCAGGTATGTCTGCCTTGTTTATGCTGGACCCTATTTTGAAATTGGCCTTTTTTGAATTTTGTGTGAAATTAGCAAAATTAGTATTTTCTGATCACCTTATTAGGTAACTGAAATAGGTAAATGGGCAGTTTTTTGTACTCAGTCAATAGAATAAAAGGAGTTCTAGCTGAACAGCTATGAGTTTTGTGAACTGGAACAATGGAATTGGCCCAAAATAGGGCTCATAGTGGGCGAAATTTCTGATGTGTAAATATTGCCTAGACCACTAACACTGAATTTTTTATTCACACAATAAATTTCTATTCTCACCAAAAAAATAAAAGATTTATTGTTATGAAATATTGTAATAATTGTATAAATAATATCAGCACATTCATGAATGCATATTAGGCCCACCAGCTATTCAAGCTTTTTTTCAGTCCTGAAACTAATCAAAATCGCATCTATTTCTGTAATATATCTTCCATTCTATCAAATGAGACCAAGAAACCACAGATACAACCATAAAAACAATATGAAAATACACTGCATAGTTACACAAATAACCCGCACATAAAAGAGAGAAGCTTACGGCGACGTTTCGGTCCGACTTGGACCATTGACAAAGTCACACTAACAGAGGTGGAGCAGGACGGCTATATATAGGCAGGAAGAGGTGGTGGTGGTAGTAGTAGTAGTAGTACAAGAGTTGTATATAATACCGACAAGATGAAATTAAGACACATGCACAACACCCGGGCATCCCCATCATAGACGTTTCGCCATCCAGCCAGCCACTGGATGGCGAAACGTCCACAACAAAGACAACCAGACGCCGCACATATGTTTTAATTTCATCAGTAGTTGTAGTAGTAGTAGAAGAAGAAGAGGTAGTAGTAGTGGTAGTGGTAGAAGTGGGAAAAGGACGAGCCAGTCAAATACAAAGGAAGGGGAGCACTGCAAGAGAGCTAGATGCCCACAGAGGGAGAGCAAGCGCACAGAGGTGCGTGAAAGGGAAGTGGTGAAATAAATGAAGAAGGAACAGAAACACGAGACATGAGAGAGAAAGACAACCCAGAGGAGCAAAGGAAAGAGGAAGAAGAAGAAACAGAAAAAGAAAAAAGAAAAAATGAGGATTCAGGTTAAGTCACGGGTGTTCTGAAGTTCTTTTTTCTTTTTCTGTTTCTTCTTCTTCCTCTTCCCCTTTCCTCTTTCCTTTGCTCCTCTGGGTTGTTTTAAACCAAAAATGAAGTTTTTTTTCTCATTATGCACTGCGTGCTGCAGGATGTTTTTATATGGTGCACACTTAACACACACACCCATTCTCTCATATCTAGGCCCAGATTTACCACTGACAGCTTATCTAAGTGAGCTGAGCTCATCACATAGTACTACAGCACAGACCCTGGCTTTAAACCCATAGAACAGCACGGACCCTGAAAGGGTTAATTTTTGACAGTACAGTGGTCCCTCAATAATCATCCATAATCCGTTCCTGGAAGTGGGACTATTATCGAAATGGACAATTTATGAATCAATTTTCCCCATAAGAAATAATGTAAATTCAATTAATCCGTTCCTGACACCCAGAAGTATTAAAACAAAAAAATTTTTTACATGAAATATAGATGTAGTACATAAACAATACAGTGGCACATGATGAATTAAACATTAACAGAATAACACTTACCTTTATTGGCGATTCTTCTTTGTGTATGGAAGACTGGAGAAGGAGACTGATTGGATTATTTACGGTTTGGAAGGAGAATCCCCTTCCATCAACACCTCAGGTACCAATTGCTTTTCTGGGGTTACTTTTCTTCTCTGTTTCTTAATGCCACTAGGACCACCTTGAGAGTCACTGGAGTCCTGTCTCGCAAAAAAACTGTCCAGAGAGCTCTGTTTTTGGCATCTCTTTAAAACTTCCCTAAAATGGGCCAAGACTCTGTCACTGTGCAAGTTGCTGATATGGCTTTCAACATCCTTCTCTGGGTGATGTTTCTCCATAAATCTTTCCATCCTACCCCACATTTCAAAAATCTCCTTAATTTCTGAAGAATGCACCTTCCTCCATCTCTCTTCCTCCTCCTCTGCAGCAAGATTCAGAGCTGCCATCTGTTGCTGTTCCTGCTGAAGCTCTTGCAGCTCCTCAGTGGTTAGCTCTTTGTTGTGGTCCTCCACCAACTCTTCCACATCCTCCAAACTCACATCCAACCCCATGGAAGTCCCCAGTGCCACAATGGATTTAACAACTGACATAGGCTCATCAGGGTCAGCCCCAAACCTTTCAAAATCCCTCTTGTGGACACAATCTGGCCACAATTTTCTCCAAGCAGAGTTCAAAGTCCTGGTAGTCACTCCCTCCCAAGCCTTACCTATAAGGCTTACACAATGGAGAATACTGGAATGTTCTTTCCAAAAATCTCGTAGGGTCAAGTGAGTGTCTGAGGTCACATTCAAGCACCTTTCAAACATTGCTTTGGTGTAGAGTTTTTTAAAGTTTGCAATGACCTGCTGGTCCATGGGCTGGAGGAGAGGAGTGGTATTCGGGGGCAAGAACTTTACTGTGATGAACCCAAACTCCTTCAGAATTAGGTCATCCAAATTTGGAGGATGAGCAGGTGCATTATCCATTACTAGGAGGCACTTTAGATCCAATTTCTTTTCTAGGAGGTAATTCTTCACACTAGAGCCAAACACTTCATTGAACCACTTCACAAAAATTTCCCTCGTGACCCATGCCTTACTATTAGATTTCCAAAACACACACAATTTACTATTCATAACATTGTTTTTCCTGAACACTCTGGGATTTTCAGAATGGGACACTAGTAATGGCTTCACTTTGAAATCCCCACTAGCATTAGCACAGAACATTAGCATCAGCCTGTCTTTCATAAGCTTGTGTCCTGGCATTGCCTTTTCCTCTCGTGTAATGAAGGTCCTCTTTGGCATTTTCTTCCAAAAGAGGCCTGTTTCGTCACAATTGAACACTTGTTCAGGTTTCAGTCCTTCAGCCTCTATGTACTCCTGGAATTCATGCACATATTTTTCAGCCGCCTTGTGGTCCGAACTGGCAGCCTCACCATGCCTTACCACACTGTGTATGCCAGTACGCTTCTTATATCTCTCAAACCAGCCTTTGCTGGCCTTTAATTCACTCACATCATCACTAGTTGCAGGCAATTTCTTTACCAAATCGTCACGCAACTGCCTAGCCTTTTCACAAATAAGCGACGTCATAAGACTGTCTCCTGCTAATTGTTTCTCATTTATCCACACCAATAATAACTTCTCTACATCTTCGAGTACTGGTGATCTCATTTTTGTCAGCATATTTACCCCCTTTGCAACAACAGCGTCCTTGATTTCCTTTTTCTTGGCTATGATGGAAGATATGGTTGTACGGGATTTGTTATACATCCTGGCCAGTTCGCCCACACGTATGCCACTATCATATTGTTCAATGATGTTTTTCTTAAATTCAATCGTATTTCTCACCTTCTTTACCAAAGGCTTGGCACTAGGAGCTTTCTTTGGAGCCATGGTAACTTATTTAGCACTTAAATAACTTGCAAGCACTAAAATAAATGAAATTTTATGAAATATTTCGCTGGAGCACGTGAGGGGACCGTCGCTCACTGGTAAACAATGGCACACTGGCTGGGAAGGAAAGGCCAAGGCGGCTCGAGACCGCTCAGACCGTGAGTACGCGTCCGGGACGAAGGACTATTAGCGAGTTACCGGACCATTTCCGAGCCAATATTTTGACGAAAAAACAGGACTATTTCCGAAATGGACAACTTTCAGGCCAGACAATTATTGAGGGACCACTGTATCTCTTTAACGTTAACCTTTGACGGTCGCAACCCCCAATCCTGTGGTGTCTCCTGGTGTCGCAAAATTTAAAAAAAAAATTGTTTTTTCTTATAAAATGATAGAGAATCTTTTCCTGATTGTAATGACACCAAAAACACGAAATTTGAAGGAAAACTGACGGAATTACGCTCTCACAAAGTTAGTGACCTCAGCGATATTTACAAATCGGTGATTTTGCCCACTTTGATCCCTATTTTCGGCTAATTCCATTGATCCAGTCAACCAAACTCATAGCTATTTCTTTAGAACTCCATTTTTTTCTATCGACTGAGTACAAGAAACTGCCCATTTACCGATTTCAACTACCCAATAACATGGTCAGAAATTTGCAATTTGGCCAATTTCATGAAAATTAAAAAAATATGACAATTTCAAAATAAGGTCCAAAATGAACAATGCAGACATTCCTGGCTCTAAAATAACATTTTCTTCGTTCATCAGTCACGTCTCTCTTGCTTTCTATTATGCAGACTACTGCAATACTGTAATAATTGTATAAATGACATCAACCCATTCATGACTGCATATTAGAATGGTTAGTTGGACATTTATTGGAGAATGACATCATTTGTTTATTTTTGAACATCTGCAAAAATCAAACATTTCCCCTATTTGGAGCTCCATTTCCAGGTTCTTTTTATAGTAAAATCAATCAAAATCACATCTCTTTCTATAATATGTTTTCCATTCTATCAAATGAGACCAAGAAAACGAGAATACATCCATAAATACTATACAAAAATAGACTACTAATTCGGCATTTTAATTAAAAAAATGGTCGGAGTTTTTTTTTTCCATTATGCACTGCATGCTCCAGAATTTTTTTATTTGGTGCACACTGACCACACAGACCCATTCTCTCACATGTGGGCCTACCAGCTTTCTCCTGCTTGATTTGAAGCTGCTAGAATTTATGAGTATATATACGTCAAACACAGTACCTCGTAAGAAGTACATATATGACCGCGACAGTCAAAGGGTTAAATAATGCTCTAAATTGGTTTATGTTGATATTAAAAAGAAAAACTTGACCAAAATAAAAAGGATTTGTATTGGGGAATTCTGATGAGCATATTTTAACCCTTTCAGGGTCCAAGGCCAAAATCTGAAGTGGTGCTCCAGTGTCCAAGAAATTTTGAAAAAAAAAATTATTTTTTCTTACAGAATTAAAGAGTATATTTTTCTGAAGGCAATAAGACAAAAAAAAAATTCTGATCAGTACTTATCAAGATACAGTGCCAAGAAGTTTACCCAAAATGACCGGGTGGCGGCAACATCGACGATTTCCGCAAACGCTCATTACTTTATTTAACGTTTTTTGTAGTTTTTTCTTTTCTTTTCTAATTTTTTTCTTTTCCTACTAACATTTGGGGCCTGAGAGACCAATACTGTATATAATGTATATATATAAACTCACTGTATTGAACACAATAACCACACTTAAGTTATTATCATATTATTGTTTACCACTTTTGTTTATTACAATAAACATACACAAATCTTGTATAATACTAATGTTCTATCATATATTTACATATGTACCATCACTGGACATGGTTTTAGAACTGCTGGAGCTTGTGGAAGTCCTTGAAACAAGGCACCATGCATAGAGGTACCTTACATTCCTCGCACATAAACCGAGTGTCTTTGCGTCTTTGTTGCCGTCATTTTGTTTGTGCACAGACAATGCATCTCCTCTAAGCAAATTTCTTCTTAGTTGAAGGAAGCTGTATTATGAAATGATCACCTTCCCTCCTCAAATGCTTGGGTATATTCTCAGGAATTCGAGGACCTTGTTGTTTAGCAGGTGTTGTTACCTGGTTTTTCATTATAAGTTGTCTGACAACAGACAAACAAAATTCACCATACGGTGGTCTGTTGCCAGTCTTCATTTGGTACATATTATATGCATTGAGCATTGAAATGTCCATCAGATGGAAGAAAAGTTTCATGTACCACTTGTAACTCTTACAAACATAATCAACAAAGCCAATCTGCATGTCACATTTGTCAACCAAGCGCATGTTTTGTGTATAATCAATCACTGTTGCTGGTTTTCGAATACGTTCATTAGTCACTCAATCAACTTTGCCACTGTCTTGCATTTTGCTACGGTGAATGGTTCCCAACAGTGTGACATCTCGTTTGTCATGCCACCGTAATACCATGATGTTATTAGTAGTAAACACCTGCACATCATCATCATGAGCACCTGCGTTGAACCTGGGCATATGTTTACGATTAGAACGCACTGTGCCACACACATCTGTCTTGTTCACTCGCAAGAAATCACTGAGTAAAGGGCTTGTGTACCAGTTATCGGTATATAATGTATGCCCCTTACCAAGATAAGGTGCCATCATGCTTCTCACTATGTCACCTGAGATACCCAATAGCATCTTGGTATCTTTCAATGTTTTACATCCAGTGTATACAACAATATCCAATACCAGGCCACTGTCACAGTCACAGAGTACAAACAGTTTTATACCAAAGCGTTTCCTCTAGCTCGATATATACTGCTTGAATGACAGTCTACCTTTGAACAAAATCAAAGACTCGTCAATTACAAGATTCTTGAATGGATAAAAGTACATGTTGAACTTTTGTTTGAGATACATAAAAACATTTCTAATCTTGTATAACCTGTCATTTCTGTCAGGCCTGGTTTTCTCAGAGATGTGCAACATACGTAACAGTAAGATAAACCTGTTCACTGGGATGATTTCACTGAAGACCGGGGTAGAAATTAGCCGATCTGTGGACCAGTATGCTTTTATATTATGCTTATAGACATGAGGCATAAGCATTATTGTAGCAAAAAGCAAATACATTTCTGCAACAGTCGTCTCTTTCCACCGGTGTAGTCTTGACTGTGGTGATATTGTATTTGCCATAGTGTACTCAAAATACTTGTTACTTTCCCTGACAATAGTTTCCATCAAGGGCTGGTCAAAGAATATTTCAAAAAATTCCAGATCATTGGCCATGGTTCCAAGGGAACAAGTAGGAAGAATTCCATTTTGAGAGTCATCAAAGTGGTGGGGCTTGGGAACAAAATTGGGATTTTGCTGCCAATCCCAGATACGGTTTGCTGGTGGATACTGGACATCATAGGTTGGTTGTGCAGGTAGTTGTGGTTGTGGTGGGCTGGTAGCTGACACTCCGCTTTGTCCTTGAACTGAGGAGTCAGCAGCGTGGGGCCCAGCCTGGGCTGGTGAGTCACGCATGGCCGTGACACTACCGTCACCACTACCACTATCTACTGATGCCTGTAGTCTATCCATGCCAAGTGTAGCCACATCATCCTCACTTTCACTATTTATTCCTGGTGTAGGGCCACGGGATGTACTCCCGGATGTACTCCGTCCCCTGGGCACTGCATAGGGTACACTACCCGAGCACATGCGGCGGCGTACATACCGATGCTTCACTGGTGAATATGTTTCCTCACTATCACTACTCGAATGATCGTCAAGAGCAATAAAATCACAATCCACGTCACTATCATCATCATTGCTGAAGTCAGAGGCCTGGCCACGTGAAAATAATAGTTTTCTCTTGCGATGAGGTACAAATGACCGTGACTGAGGAGTGCCCACACCAGAGATAGAAGGTTGAGGATCGTCAGGGTTTTCTGCGTTATTATCGATATCCTGGTCATTCCTTTCGGTGACTAACTGATCAAAGCCAAAGAATTCGTCTTCATTTCCACTTCCATCAGTGTCAGAACTGTCAGATAGGAAGAGGAGAGTCCCAATTTTCCTTGGAGTGAGAGCTGCCTTGTGACGAGGCATGGTGAACAAAGGTAACTGAGCCAGTGTTCCCACAATGCTATGGAGGTGCCTAGAATTTTTGTTTACAGTGCACACCCACCACGCAGACCCATTCTCTCACATGTACGCTTATGTGCATTTTCGTGCTAAATTTGCCACCGCTAGAATTTTGGCATAGATCTACAGTTTGGGCACTGAACATGAAGCCATAGATCTACGGGATGGACCCTGAAAGGGTTAAAGAAACTTTTGCAATCTATTTTCAACTTAAGTTCCTTGTTCCAAGCCAAAAGAAAATGGAGACATGGCCAGATGTTTATTATTATTCTCTCAGTTATTTTTGGATCAAATTCATTTCTTTGTTATGTGTGTTCATATGGTAAACGCTCGGCATGAATGAAAAAATAGAATATTAATTACATACAAAATTATCATGTCATTCCCAGAGTCAAGTTATAACATGGCCTTCTATGAGGTAGTGTTATTGACCTAATGCAATTTTTTCTTATTAAATGTTTCCTTCAGTTCTTAACCCTTTGACTGTTGCAACCCCAGTTCCGAAACTGTCTTCCTATGTCACAAAATATTTGAAAAAAAAAAAAAATTATTTTTTCTTACCAAAATGTTAGAATTAATTTGCTGAGTGTTTTAAGCCTAAAAAAAAATTGTGATCAGTACTTATCGAGATACAGTGGACCCTCGACCAACGATTTTAATGCATTCCAGAGAGCTTGTCCTTAGCCGAATTTATTGTTAGCCGATTTAATTTTCCCCATAAGAAATACATGTAATGGAAATCCAATTAATGCGTTCCAGACACCCAAAAGTATGAAAAAAAAAAATTTCACATGAAATATACATTTTCCTACACAGAAAACAATGATACATGCACAATAAATACGACGTGAAGAATAAATGACACTTACCTTTATTGAAGATGTAGTGATAAGTGATGAGATGGGAGGAGGGGAGATGATGGTGGTGTATTATTGTTTGGAAGGGGAGTCCCCTTCCATAAGGACTTTAGGTACCAAGTCCTTTTCTAGGGTTACTTCCTATCTTTGTGTCATCGGCAAATTCGTCGATGACACAAAGATAGGTAGGATAATTGATTCAAACATAGATATCAGTGAACTTCAGGAGGATTTAGACAAACTCAGTACCTGGTCAGAAAAGTGGCAGATGCAGTTCAATGTAGATAAATGCAAAGTTCTGAAGCTCGGGAGTGTCCATAATCCTAGCACTTATAAGTTAAATAATGGAGAACTTAGCCATACAGATTGCAAAAAGGACTTGGGGGTTCTGATAAGCAGCAACCTTAAACCAAGACAGCAATGCCTAAGCATACATAATAAGGCAAACAGATTACTGGGATTTATATCAAGAAGTGTAAGCAACAGATGTTCAGAGGTTGTATTACAGCTTTATACATCATTAGTAAGGCCTCACCTAGATTATGCAGCTCAGTTCTGGTCTTCCTATTACAGAATGGACATTACGATATTAATCTGTTCCTGAGAGCTCATCGTGAGCTGAAATTATTATCAACGCACTAAAAAACAAGGCAGGAGATTTAAATACCTTACCACCCTTTATATACAAAAAAGTGTCACAAGTGCTATCACCAATCATTGCAACACTCTTTAACAAATCCATTGAATCCTCCACCTTCCCTACAGTACTCAAAATAGCAAGGGTCACCCCGATCCACAAAGGAGGAGACCAAACAGAGTTGAATAACTATAGGCCAGTATCCAACTTACACCCTCTCTCAAAAATCTTTGAAAAATTAATTCATAAACGAATCTACTCCTACCTTATCTCCCAAAACATACTCAACCCCTGCCAATTTGGATTCAGGCCTAATAAAAATACTAATGATGCTATTATACACATGCTAGAACATATATACACTGCAATAGAGAAAAAAGAAGTCCCACTGGGGATCTTCATTGACTTACGTAAAGCTTTTGATACAGTTGACCATGACTTGCTCCACGTAAAATTGTCACACTATGGTATAAGAGGGCACTCCCTCAACTACCTCAAGTCATACCTCAGCAACAGAAGCCAATATGTGTACGCAAATGGGGCAAACTCTTCTGCGCAACCAATTACAGTTGGTGTCCCACAGGGAAGTGTCCTTGGCCCTCTTCTCTTTCTCCTATACATAAATGACCTTCCAAATGCTTCGCAATTACTCAAACCCACACTATTTGCAGATGACACTACATACGTCTTCTCTCACCCGAGCCCAGTCACGCTAGCCAATACTGTAAATACCGAATTACAGAAAATATCTACCTGGATGAGGACTAACAAACTTACACTAAACATTGACAAAACCTACTTCATTCAGTTTGGTAACAGAGCTACAGATGTCCCTCTTAACATAATGATAAACGGATCACCTATCACAAAACTAACAGAGGAAAAATTCTTAGGAATCCACCTTGATAATAGACTCAAATTTCATACACATATACAACAAATTTCTAAGAAAATTTCCAAGACTGTAGGCATACTATCGAAGATACGGTACTATGTTCCACAGTCAGCCCTCCTGGCCCTATATCACTCTCTTATTTACCCCTATCTCACCTATGGAATTTGTGCATGGGGCTCAACAACAATTAACCATCTCAGACCACTAATTACTCAACAAAAGGCTGCAGTTAGAATGATAACAAATTCTCACTACAGGCAGCACACTCCACCAATATTCAAAACACTAAACCTACTCACCATACAAAACATCCATACTTATTACTGCACCTATTACATACATAGAACACTTAACTCTGATATTAACCCTCTCCTCAAACATCTCCTTGCCAACCTCAACAGAACACATGACCATAACACAATGCACAGATCACTCTTTGATGTTCCTCGTGTCCATCTCACACTATGCAAAAACTCAATGCACATAAAAGGCCCTAAAATCTGGAATTCATTACCTGTAAATATAAAAGAAACACTACCTGTTTATAAATTCAAGTCTCTTCTCAAAGATCACTTACTCACCCAAAACCAAATAAATACTGAATAACTGAACCCTATAAATTGTATATCTTAAATGTTTCTCACAATTATATCACATAAATGTTAAACCTAAAACCCAATCTAACTTTATTATTTTTTAAATACACTACCTAACAGAATACTCCATACGACTGAATGTACAACAATGCAAGCAACCATATGACCTGTCTTTGTAATACTCACTTGTGCTTTATAGTAATCTGTTTACATTAATGTTTTATCACTGATTTCATCATTGCTTAGTTAATCTTAAGTTAATTTTAAGCCAGCCCGTAATGCTATGCATAGTATAAGTGGCTTTGGCATACTGCTCTTATCTGTATTTTTTTGTACCTCTGTATGTGTGCTCAAATTGGAAATAAATAAATAAATAAATAGTCGAATTAATTTTCCCAATAAGAAATAATGGAGTTCAAATTAATCTGTTCCTGACACCCCAAGAAAAAAAAAAAAAATTTACCATATGAAATATTGATTTTAATACACGCAAACTGAAGAAGACATGCACAATTACTACTCTACTAAGTATAGAATACATGACACTTACCTTTATTGAAGATCTGGTGATGAATGATGGGATGGGAGGAGGGGAGAGTGTGGAAGATATTGTTTAGAAGGAGAATCCCCTTCCATTAGGACTTGAGGTAGCAAGTCCTTTTCCGGGGTTACTTCCCTTCTTCTTTTAATCCCACTAGGACCAGCTTGAGAGTCACTGGACCTCTGTCGCACAACAAATCTGTCCATAGAGGTCCGTATCTCCCATCCCTTTAAGACTTTCCTAAAATGGGCCATAACATTGTCATTGTACAGGTTGCCAACACGGCTTGCAGTACCTGTGTCAGAGTGATTTTCATTCATAAAGGTTTGCAGTTCAGCCCACTTTGCACACATTTCCTTACTCTCTTTTTTCAATTCCATACTAATTCTTGCCCTTTTTACCACAGGGATGGCACTAGAAGCTTTCTTGGGGTCCATGGTGACTTATTTTGCAGTTACAAGCACTAAAAACACTGGGATAATGTGAAATGTACCGAATGTATGCATAGATGCGATCGCACTGGCTGGCTTGTAAACACTGGCGCTGAGGCCACACATGGGATGCGTCCCGGACGAATCACCTAAGGTGAGTCTTTTATCGTGAGGCGAGGCAAAATTTTTGCGTTCAAATGCTTCGTATGGCGGATTTAACGTAACGTGATGCATTCGTAAGGTGGGGGTCCACTGAACTTCTAAAAAGTCATTAGATTCTAAATTCCCAGTTAGAAAATTCCAATCAATATTACTAAAGTTAAAATCCCCTAGAATTACTACATTATCGTGCCTTGTGGCCTTAACAATTTCCTCCCAGAGTAGTCTTCCTCGGTCTCTATCCAAGTTTGGTGGACGGTATATCATGCCTATAATAAATTTTTCATGCCCCTCTGTAAATTCTACCCAAACAGACTCAGTATGTGTTTCAGACTTTATACTCATTTTTATGTAACAATTTGAACGATCACAGACATAGAGTGCCACCCCACCCCCCTCCCAATACTTCTGTCTACTTGGAACAATTTAAAACCCTGTATGTGACATTCAGCAAGCATGTCCCTATTTTTCATATTAAACCACGTCTCAGTTATGCCCTGGACAACCATTCATTTCCAACTCCTCTCCTTGGCAAAATACCACATATGACAGGGTTCCCACCCTTCCTCCTAATTATCTCTATTGCTGACCTATACCTGCTAATCAGGTCCTCACTCCTACATCTGCCAACATTGTTGCCTCCAGCACTGAGACAGATAATAGGATTGCTTCCATTACCTCTCATAATGTCATCCAGATGGCTAACAATATCCTTCATCCCAGTCCCAGGAAAGCACACTCTCTGCCCCCTACTCCTATCTTTCAAGCAGAATGCCCTATCCGTGTACTTAATCTGGTTATCCCCAACAACAATACTTTTACCTTCCTTGGCGTAGTCCGTCGTGATGTTCCCAGTAGTCAACTCACATTCGTCAGGTAGCACTACACCTTCACTTGTGGAATTCGTCAAGACGTTCTCGATGGTCTTCGTTGGGGTTTCTAGGGATGTCTCACTCACATCTGCCAATGCTTCCTTGGTGCTCGTTGTGGCATTCCTAGTAGAACACCCACATTCGTCAGGTAGCATCGAAAATGTGTTGGAAGTTTCCACAGTAGTCTTCTGGTTCCTCGTTGTTTCTGCCTCTCCAACAGTCTTCTTGATCCTCAGTTTGGTTCCATGTTGCCCAGCCACTGACCAAGTTTCCCTCTTAACCTTTTCAGGGTCCCCAGGCCCTTTCCTAGACTTGTCCTCATTTTCAAAATTTCAAAAAAAAAAAAAAAAAAAAAAAAAAAAAAAAAAATCTTATGAAAAGATAGAGAATCTTTTCCCAATCATAATGACACCAAAAGCATGAAATCTGATGGAAAACTTACAGAATTATGCTCTAGCGAAGTTAGTGGTCTCAACGATGTTTACGCATCGGCAATTTTGCCCACTTTGAGCCCTATTTTCGGCCAATTCCAGTGTACTAGTCGACAAAAATCATAATTATTTTGCTAGAACTCCATTTTTTTCTATTGAATGAGTACAACAAACCACCCATTTACCGATTTCAACTATCCAGTACAGTGGTCAGAATTTAGCAATTTTGCCAATTTCACACAAATTTCAAAACATGGCAATTTCCAAATAGGGTCCAGAGTAAACAAGAAAGACATTCCTGGCACTAAAATAACATTTCCTCTGTTCATTAGTCACATTCCCACACCCCTCTTACATTATTTGCTTTCCACTTTGAATTTTTATTCTCACAAAAAATAGAAGATTTACTGTTATGCAGACTACTGCTTTAGTGTAGAAATTGTATAAATAATATCAGCACACGTGTGAAAAAATATTAGACTCAATAGTTGATGTGTATTGGACACTTAGCATGATTTGTTTACTTTTGAACTTTGGTAAAAATCGAACATTTCTGCTACTTTGAGCTCAATTTCAAGGTACTTTTCATTGTAAAACCAGTCAAAATCATCTCAATTTCTGTAATATGTCTTCCATTCTATAAAATGAGACCAGGAAAACTAGAATACAACAATAAATACCTTACGAAAATGCAGGGCAAAGTCGCTGTATTAATCCAAAAACAGTAAGTTTTTTTTTGCGTGTCTATGCGACACGCAACCTCAGTACAACGTCGAAAATCACAAAGTCTAGGCTATGTTCTGTGAACAGAGTTACACAGAACCAACAACAAGGAAGCGACAGAGACGATCTTCCAACAAGGGCCCACAAGGTAGAGCTGGTGTGGGACCTCTTGTTAGAAGCAGCGTCCAACCGACAATCATCAGCGCAGGCCAGGCCGACTCTCACTCCTGGCGAGGTGTGATCACCCCCTCCCCTTATCATGTGACTCTCCATGGACTGCTGCTTCCCAGCAACACAGAAGCCGGCAGGGAAACAAGTGGAACGATAGACAAGGCTGTCAGCTATTTAACACTTGAACTATGAGCACTGAATAATATATAAATGTTACATCCTACCTAATAATATAACTAAGCTAAATAATAATATAAAGCAATATATTTACGATTTAGCTAATATCGCAAATATAAGCAATATAAAATTATATGAACAGGTAATATACATTATATACATTTTGACCCATTCAGGGGTCGCAACAAAGTGTAAGCAACAGAAGTCCAGAGGTTATACTGCAGCTTTATACATCATTAGTAAAGCCTCACCTAGATTATGCAGCTCAGTTTTGGTCTCCATATTACAGAATGGACATAAATTCGTTTGAAAAAATTCAGCGTAGAATGACTAAATCAATACATAGCATTAGAAATCTTCCTTATGAAGAAAGACTGAGGACTCTTAAATTACATTCACTTGTTAGACGAAGAATGAGGGGTATTAATAAAGGGGATATTAATAAGGCCTTGAGGATGTCTCTCCAAGAGAGAACCTGTAGTAATGGATTTAAATTAGATAAGTTTAGATTTAGAAAGGACATGGGAAAGTATTGGTTTGGAAATAGGGTAGTTGATGAGTGGAACAGTCTACCTAGTTGGGTTATTGAGGCTAGGACTTTGGGTAGTTTCAAATTTAGGTTGGATAAATGTGAATGAAAGGGGTTGGATTTGAGTGGGACTTGCAAATGAGTGGATAGAGTTATCAGAGCTTATTTCTTGGGTAGCATTGAAAATTGAGTTGGGCAAATGTTTTGTTAGTGGGATGGATTGTAAAGGACCTGCCCAGTATGGGCCAACAGGCCTGCTGCAGTGATCCTCCTTTCTTATGTTCTTATGTTCTTAATTAAATCGTCATGCAACTGCCTTGCCTTTTCACATATTATTGTCTGAGAAACACTATCTCCGGATAATTGTTTTTCATTTATCTACACCAACAACAGTCTCTCCGCATCTTCAAGTATTTGCGATCTCTGTTTTGAAAACATACTTGCACCTTTTGCAACAACAGCTTCCTTGATTGCCTTTCTGTTTGCCAAGATAGTAGCGATGGTTGATTGGTGTTGGGCAAATGTTTTGTTGGTGGGATGAATTGTAAAGGACCTGCCTAGTATGGGCCAACAGGCCTACTGCAGTGTTCCTCCTTTCTTGTGTTCTTATGTTCTTATGTTATACAACCTGGCCAACTCGGAGGTGAGCACTCCACTTTCATACCTTGTGATTTTCACTTTCTTCAATTCCATAGTATACTATTCTCACCCATTTTACCACAAGGTTGGCACTAGAAGCTTTCCTGGGGCCCATGGTGGCTTATTTATCAGTTACAAGCACTAAAAACACTGGAAAAATACAAAATGTATCGCAGGTATACTTGGAACTGTCCAAAGTGGCTTGTAAACAATGGCACACTAGCTGAAGGCAGGGCAGCTGAGGCACACTCAGGCTGGACAGACAGGCAGACGTGTTCGGGACGAATGTCCTTACCCGAGTTTTTCATCATTGGTCGAACCAATGTTTTTATGCAAAAACACATCGTTGCCCAATTTTATTGTTAGTCAATGCCATCATTGGTCGAGAGTCCACTGTATAGAGGCGTAAAGTTGCCAGAAAATGAGCCATGTATGGTAACAGCTGTGAATACTGCTCACCCAGTAAACTTAGTTTTTACTCCCATTCGAAGTTCTCGTTTTTCCACTACAGGCGGGCCCCGCTTTACGGCGTTTCACTTTACAGCGTTCCGGTAATACGGTCATTTCAAATTATGACCAAAACTCGCTATACAGCTCCCCCCACCTGACTTTCTAATACGGTCACCGCGCCCCACCTTGTTTGTTTACATTCTTCGTGAGCTCAGTAAGCACTAAGTCTCTCTATTTTGTCTGGAAACTCCAAAATTTCAAATGTTTTTAAAAGTTATTTCATATTTTATATATACTCTGATAATTATACTTATGTATACCTGTACTTAACCCTTTCAGGGTCCGTCCCGTAGATCTACGGCTTTACGGTGAGTGTCCAAACCGTAGATCTACGCCATGAGCTCAGCTCATTCTGATAAACTGTGAGTGGTACATTTGGGCCTAGATATGAGAGAATACATCTATGTGGTATGTGTGCACCACATAAAACAGATCCTGCAGCACACTGTGTATAATGAGAGAAAAAAACTGAAATCATGATTTTTCGATTGAAACAGTAACTTTGCAGTGTTTTTTCGTATGTTTTTTATAGTTGTATTTGCGATTTCTTGGTCTCATTTGATAGAATGGAAGACATATTACAGAAATAGAGATGATTTTGATTGGTTTTAGCACTGGAAATGGCTTGAAACTGAGCTCAAAGTAGCGGAAATGTTAAATTTTTGCCGATATTCAAGAGTAAACAAACGACCTCACACGTCTAATACACGTCAGCTGGTGGGTCTAATATACATTCACAAATATGGTGATGATATTTATACAATTATTACAATATTGCATAACAGTAAATCTTCTATTTTTTGGTGTGAATAAAAATTCATTATGTGAATAAAAAATCAAAATGGAATTTATTTGTAAAGCCTCAAAACATAACTAATGAACAGAGGAAATGTTAGTTTAGTGCCAGGAATGCCTACATTGTTTATTCTGGACCCTATTTTGAAATTGGAATATTTTGAACTTTGTGTTAAATTGGCCCAATTAACAATTTCCGATCACTTTATTTTGTAGTTGAAACAGTTGACTTGGCGATTTCTTGTGCTCAATCGATAGAATGGAAGTAATACTAGTGAAATAGCTAAGAATTTGGTTGATTGGAATAATGTAATTGGCCTAAAATGGGAGTCAAAGTCGGCAAAATCGCCGATTCATAAATATCGCTGACACATCAAAATTCGCGAGAGCATAATTTCGTCAATTTTCCACCAAATTTCGTACTTTTTGTTTTATTACCTTCACAAAAAGATTCTCTACGATTTCATAAGAAAAAATAACACATTTTTTTTTTTTAAATTCTTGGACACTGGTGCGTGACTCCAGATTTGGGCCTTGGACCCTGAAAGGGTTAAATAAACTTACATACTGTGCTGGCATGCAGGTACACATTAAAATCAGTAAGAGTGTCTTATGTCTCCAGACGTCATATTAGTAATGATAATAATCATCGAGTCTCATTTAAATGTCGTATATTACGTTAAATACACATTTTCATTAATCCATCTATGATATTTTTTCAAAATTATATAATAAACACGATACATAACATAAAAAGATGATAAATACACCCCACAATAGAATAAATAAACATAAATATGAGATGTGGTAGCAGACGACTTGCGCAAGTGACGCCATATTAGAAATGCTAATAATAATAATAATAATCACCGAGTCTCATTAAATGTTGTATATTACGTTAATATACACATTTTCATTAATCCATCCATGATATTTTTTCCAAAATTATATAATAAACACGATACATAACATAAAAAGATGATAAATACACCCTACAATAGAATAAATAAACATAAATATGAGATGTGGTAGCCAGATAACTTGTACAAGTGATGCCAAGAATAACATTTTCACTAATCTAACATAAGAGAAAATGTGTTACTGGGGGTAACTGTAGAAAATTATTCCTTTCGTATGTATGTAAGTAAGTTTATTCAGGTATACACAAATACAGTTACATAGATTATCATACATAACAACATATGTGTAGAGAACCTAGGATACCCCTAAAAAGTCAGAGTGATTTATTTCCATTACCTTCACTCAGAGCATCATTTCTTCTCAAAATGATGTTACATGAGAATGGGAGTGTTCTTCTTTATTTATTCTACCGTATCAATGTAGAGACAACCTGTACACAATGTAACTTGTACACAAACCAGACGTGTACACTTTGTTTACAAAACTTACCTTCGCCTGGTTTGTTTACATAACTCTGCGCCTGTCCTCTCTCATGCGCTCATTCTTTCTCTCTCTCATTTATTTGTTTTATCTCATTTACTTACTCCTGACCCTACATTAAGACTACAAATATTTTAAGGTAAGTAATGAGTGAACTGTATACACATTTTATCGCTCTGGGATGCTTAAATGTAATAGAATATTATGTGTAGGTGGGTTGGCCTGGTATGGTAGCCCGGCTGACTACCATACATACCACACTTGATTTCTTACAATAAATACTACTTGTCTCACCCTAGATTAAGACTATAAATATTTTAAGGTAAGTAATGAGTGCACTATGTGTGTATTGTACTTTTTTATTGTTTTTTGATGCCTGGTTCTATTGCTAACTTAATATATGTTAGTGTAAACTTGTTATCTAGTGTTTGTATGCATTTGTAAGTGGAAAAAAAGGGTGTTCCACTTTACGGCAGTTTCCGCTTTACAGCGGTAGCCTGGAACCTAACCAGCCATATAAGTGGGGCCTTCCTGTACATACTTTACGTTTTCAGGTAACGTATGTGGCCTGTGAGACCAAAGTAAGGTGCAATGTACATATATACACTCGTATGCAACACAATAAGTGCACAAACATTATTATCAATATATTGTTTACAAAACTTGTTTACACAAACAAACAATACAAAAAAATTTTTTATTGCTATTGTTCTATAATATACTTACAAATGTACAGTCACTGGACACTTTCCTAGAACTGCTGAAACTTGTGGAATTCCTTGAAACAAGGGGATATGCACAGTGGTATTTTACACTCCTCAAACATAAAATGAGTGTCTCTTCATTTTTTGGGGCATTTTGTAGTATGTGCACAGACATAACACCTCTTCTGAGCAGTTTTCTTGAAAGTAGTTGGAGGCAGTTGCATAGGGTAGTGATCACCAGGCCTCAGACGAGAGGGTATGTGTTGATAATTTCGTGAGTGCTGGTCTATTGCAGGTGTTGTTCCTTAGTAAGTAAGTAAGTAAGTAAGTAAGTAAGTTTATTCAGGTATACACAAATACAGTTACATAGAATTATCATATATAGCAGCATATGTGTAGAGAACCTAGGATAACCCAAAAAAGTCAGACATTGGTGCTTGAATATTATTTGTCTGACAACTGACAAACAAAATTCACCATATTTGGGTTTCTTGTTGATCTTCAACTTATACTTATTATAAGCATTCAGCATGGAAATATCAAAAAGATGGAAAAAGAGTTTTATGTACCACTTATAACTCTTAAGAACACAATCAGCAAACCCAGTCTGCATGTCACATTTGTCCACTAAGCACATATTGAGGTTGTAGTCCATCACAGCTGCAGGTTTTAGAATGGGTTCATTGGTCTCTCTATTCTGCTTGCCAGTATCTGCTATTTTGTATCGGTGAATTGATGTCAACAATGTGACATCATGTTTGTCATGCCACCGAAATGCCATGATGTAATTGGCAGCAAACACCTGCATCTCACCTCTTTGAGTGCCTGCGTCAAACCTAGGCATATGCTTAGGATTTCCACGCATTGTGCCAGTGCCACACAGTGTGTCGTGTTCACTAGCAAGAAATCACTGAGTAAGCAGCTTGTTTACTAGTTATCAGTATATAATATATGTCCCTTACCAAGATATGGTTCCATCATTGTTCTAACCACATCACCAGAGATACCCAATAACTTCCTGGTATTTCTCAGTGTATTACTGCCAGTGTACACAGTTGTATCCAAAACCAGACCACTTTTGCAATCACACAGTACAAATAATTTTATACCGAAGCGTTTCCTCTTGCTTGGTATATTCTGCTTGAATGACAGTCTGCTTTGAGCAAAATCAAAGACTCATCAATAACAAGCTTACTGAAGGGATAAAAATACATACAGCACTTTTGTTTCAGGTACATAAATACATTCATGATCTTATATAACCTGCCATTTCTGTCAGGCCTTGTTTTGTCTGAGAAGTGTAGCATACGTAATGGTAGCAGAAATCGATTCACTGATTTAATGTCACTGAAAGATGGTGTTGAAATCAGGCGGTCTGTGGAGATGGTGTGCTTATACACATGTGGCATAAGCATTATTGTGGCAAAGAATAGGTACGTCTCTGCTACAGTTGTGCCCTTCCACTGGTGTAGCCTTGATCTTGGTGAAAGAATTGTGTTTGCCATGGTGTACTCGTAGTATATGTTGATTTACCTGACAATAATTTCCATCAGGGGTTCATCGAAGAATAACTGAAAGCATTCCAGTTCAGTGGCATTATTCCCAAGTGTACACGATGGTCATATTCCACTTTGTTTCATCTAAGGCATGGGGATTGGGAACAAAATTGGCACCTTCCTGTCAATCCCAGATACAGTCTGCTCGTGAGTACTGGGTATTGACAGGTGGTTGTGGAGCTTGTGGTTGTGGAGCTTGTGGTTGTGCAGATTGTAGGAGTGTGGGGGTGGTTGAGGCTGGTTGTGGCTGTGCTGAGTTAGCAGTGTGTGTAACAGTGTGGCCCGCTGCTGGTGCCACATGACTCATGCCACCGCCAACACCACCACCGCTTCCTGCTGCCCCACGCGCATTTCGCATCCCTATTGTAACAATATTATCATCATCTTCACTATCAGCTCATGGTGTAGGGCCATGAGATGTACCCCAAGATTTATTCCTTTTCCTTGGAATGGCACCTGGCACACTACCAGAACACATGCTGTGTCATACATACTGCCACTTCACTGGAGAATATTCCCCCACACTGTCGCAACTCGAACTGCTTTCAATAGCTTGGAAATCACTATCACTATCACTTTCACTGCTCACATCCAAGTTCTGTACACTGGGAAATAGTTTCCTCTTTCATCCTTGTACAGGTGAACGTGAATGAGATGGCCCAGCACCAAAGGTGGAAAGTTGTGGGTCATCTGGGTTTTCATCACTAATTACATTAACCTGGGCACTGCTTTCGGTCACACCCTCCTGAAAGCCATGGAATTCATTTTCATGGGCACTTCCAGCACTGTTAGAACTATCACTTGGGAACAGAAGACCTCCAGTTCAGCGAGGAGTAAGGTACTTCTTACCGCGAGGCATCGTGAACAAGGACTTCTAAAATGGTGTTCCCACAATGCACCACTGAGTCCCCAATTTTTTTCACGTTGCGCACACCCATCACGCAGACTCATTCTCTCACATGTAGGCCTACCAGCTTTCTCCTGCTTGATTTAAAGCCGCTAGAATTTACGCCTATTAATATGTCAAAAACATTGGCTCATAAAATGTGTATATATGACCGAAACAGTGAAAGGGTTAACCAGGTCATTAAGTGGTTGTATAATGTATATACAGTAGACTGTCATTTAGCACGAGTTTATTTGGCACGATTCAGGTATAGCACAAGTGAAGAATTGCAGCACAATTTTATGTAACACGTTGTAAAATTAATTTAACACAGTTCAGTTTGGGGGAAGGAAAAAAAAATCCTTTTTCCTCAAGCGAGTGCCTTGTTGTGGATCAGTGGGAGAAGACCTCCGGCCATCCCCTGCCACCCTCCGACACCACCCCACCATCCCAGCATTCGTATTTCATACGTGTCCAGTCTTTCTTCTGTGCTACAAGCTAGCTGTGTTTGTGAATTGTGTTTTGATCTTTTAATTACTATATATTGTATCTGCCAAGCAATCTTGGCACCCAGTAGCCATACCAGTGTTGCTGAAAGTGGCAAGAAAAGGTATAAGCATTTAAGTCTTAGAATTAACAAAGAAAACAAAGATATTTGACGAGATAACCTGTGGCGTAATGAAGTGTTACTTTATACACACAAAAAGAGGTAAACATAAGTTTGTGTGACTGACTGACTTACTGAATGACTGACTTACTGACTTGAATGAATAGCTTGCTGACTTGACTGAAGAACTTACTTGACTTACTGACTTGACTGACTGACTGACTGAATGACTTGACTGACTGAATGACATGACTGAGTGACTTTACTGACTTATTGAATGACTTGACTGACTTATTGAATGACTTGATTGACTTGTTGAATGACTTGACTGACTTACTGAATGACTTGACTGACTGAATGACATGACTTATTGACTTAACTTACAGACTTGACTGACAGAATGACTTGACTGACTTACTGAATGACTTGACCAACTTGCTGACTTGACTGACTGACTTGACTGACTGACTGAATAACTTTGACTGACTGAATGACTTGACTGAATGACTTGACTGACTGAATGACTTGACTGAATGACTTGACTTACTGATTTGACTGACTGAAAGACTTGACTGGCTGACTGAATGACTTAAAGTTAGACACTCCAGTACAACCATCAACTTCAGTACCAGAACCTCTACCATCCACCTCAGCCCAGTAGGACCACAACATAACTCTCCACTCTCTTCACAATCATCCACAAACACCAGCACCCACAATTTAAGGTAAGAAATACTGTTACTTCTGTTAAATTTGTAGTCTTAACCCTTTGACTGTTTTGGTTGTATATATACATCTTACGAGCCAATGTGTTTGACGTATTAATGTGCCAAAATTCTAGCGGCTTCAAATCAAGCAGGAGAAAGCTAGTAGGCCCATATGTGAGTGAATGGGTCTCCATGGTCAGTGTGCACCATATAAAAAAAATCATGGAGCCAGTGGTGCATTGTGGGAATGCCATTTCAGTAGTCCTTGTTCAGCATGCCTAGTGGTAAGAAATATGTGACTCCCCGGCAAATCTGGGACTCTTCTCTTTCCAAGTGATCACTCTAACACAGATGGAAGTGTCAGTGAAGATCAGTTTCCTGGTTTTCAGGAGTTTGTGACCAAAAGCAATGCCCAGGCTACCAGAAGAAAGAAAGAAAGAGAAAGGAGAATGGAGGAGAATGAAAGAGAATGAAAAAGAATGAAAGAGAAAGAAGGAGAAAGAAGGAGAATGAAGCAGAATGAAACAGAATGAAGCAGAATGAAGCAGAATGAAAGAGAATGAAAGGGAATGAAAAAGAATGAAAGAGAAAGAAGGAGAAAGGAGAAGAAAGAAAAAAAAGGAGAAAGAAGAAGAAAGAAAGATAATTAGGTAGGAGGATGGAGGGGAAGTGAGCATCAGACCCCATTGTTTTGACAGGCAGTAGTGGGAGTGAGTAATAATAAAACATGTCATTTTGACAGCTGCCAGACCCTGGCTCAGCACATTTAGAAGTCCACACACTCAAACACACAATACAATCAAAGTGTTCATTGACTATATGTGTGTATATATATTATATAAACCAGAAGGAAGGAAGGAAAGAGTGAAGAAAAAAAAAAAGAATGAAGAAAGAAAGAAAGAATGAAGAAAGAAAGATAGGTAGGTAGGAAGGAATGATGTGACACATTTACTTAGGATAACTGCCTAACACAACTGTCTGCTACTACTATGAAGAAAACTGCTCAGATGAGTTGTTTTGTCTGTACACATAAAAAAAAAGCCCACAAAAATGCAGACTCACTCGTTTTATGTGTGAGGAGTGTAGAACACCATTGTGTATGAAACCATGTATCAAAGAGTTCCTCAAGCTGCAGAACTTCTAGGAACATGTCCAGTGACTGCACATTTCTATATATGTTATAGAGCAATAGTAATAAAAAAAATTTTGTATTGTTTGTGTAAACAAGTTTTGTAAACAATATATTGATAATTATGCTTGTGTGCTTATTGTGTTATATACGAGTGTATATATGTACATAGCACCTTATCTTGGACTCACAGGCCACATAAGTTACGTGAAAAAATAAAATAGTGAAAAAAAACAAGAAATCTTGGAATGAAAGTACAGTGGACCCCCGGTTCACGATATTAATCCGTTCCTAAGAGCTCATCGTAAACCAAAATTATCGGAAAGCAAATCAATTTTCCCCATAAGAAATAATGGAAATCAAATTAATCCGTGCAAGACACCCAAAAGTATGAAAAAAAAAAAATTTTACCACATGAAATATTAATTTTAATACACACAAACTGAAGAAGACATGCACAGTTACATGACACTTACCTTTATTGAAGATCTGGTGATGATTGATGGGATCGGAGGAGGGGAGAGTGTGGATGGTGTTAATGTTTAGAAGGGGAATCCCCTTCCATTAGGACTTGAGGTAGCAAGTCCTTTTCTGGGGTTACTTCCCTTCTTCTTTTAATGCCACTAGGACCAGCTTGAGAGTCACTGGACTTCTGTCGCACAACATATCTGTCCATAGAGGCCTGTACCTCTCGTTCCTTTATGACTTTCCTAAAGTGTTTCACAACATTGTCAGTGTAATAGTCACCAGCATGGCTTGCAATAGCTGTGTGAGGGTGATTTTCATCACCCTTTTCACAAATGATCGCTTGAGAGATGCTATCTCCTGCTATCTGTTTTTCACTTATCCACACCAATAACAGTCTCTCAACATTTTCTAACACTTGCGGTCACTGTTTCATAATCACAGTTGCACCTTTTGCAAGAACAGCTTCCTTGATTGCCGTTTTCCTGCTCACTATAGTAGAGATGGTTGATTGGGGTTTACTATACAACCTGACCAGTTCCGACACACACACTCCACTTTCGTACTTTGCAATTATCTCTTTCTTCATTTCAACAGTCATTAGCACCCTTGGTCTCGAAGGGTTGGCACTAGGAGCTTTCTTGGGGCCCATGGTGACTTATTTTGCAGAAACAAGCACCAAAAACAGTGATAATATGGAATGTACCGAATGTATCCTTAGATGCACGCACACTGGCTGGCTTGTAAACACTGGTACACACGGGGGAGTTCAGGCCACAAGTGGACACGTCTCGTACGAATCGTATCGCATACTGAGTTTTGTATCGGGAAGCGAGGCAAAATTTTTTCGATCAAATGCATCGGCAACCGAATTTATCGGATACCGGTAACATCGGGAACTGGGGGTCCACTGTAAATCAAAGTTTACCAGGTGAGTGGCATTTGCGGCTGTTGCCATACATGGCTCATTTTCTGCCAACTTTACTCCTCTATATCTCCATAAGTACTGATCGCAAAAATTTGTTTTGGGGCTTAAAAAAGTTTGAAAATTAATCTAAAAATTTTGATAAGAAAAAATATTTTTTTTTAACCCTTTCAGGGTCGAGAGGCCCTCTCCTAAACTTGTTCTCAGGGTCGAAAATTTTTCGGGAAAAAAAAATTATTTTTTCTTATGAAAAGATAGAGAATCTTTTCCCAATCATAATGACACCAATAGTATGAAATTTGATGGAATTATGCTCTCACGAAGTTAGCAGTCTTAACAATGTTTCAGCATCGGCGATTGTGCCCACTTTGAGCCCAATTTTTGGCCAATTCCAGTGCACTAGTTGACAAAAATCATAACTATTTCACTAGAACTCCATTTTTTCTATTGAATGAGTACAAGAAACCACCCATTTACCTATTTCAACTATCCAGTAAAGTGGTCAGAAATTAGCAATTTTGCCAATTTCACACAAATTTCAAAAGATGCCAATTTCCAAATAGGGTCCAAAATAAATAAGACAGACATTCCTGGCACTAAAATAACATTTCCTTTGTTCATTAGTCATGTCCCCAGGCCCCTCTTACATTTCTTTTGCTTTCCACTTTGAATTTTTATTCTCACAAAAAATAGAAGATTTGCTGTTATGCAGACTACTGCATTAGTGTAGAAATGGTATAAATAATATCACCGCACTTGTGGAAGAATATTAGACTCACCAGTTGACGTGTATTGGACGCATGGCATGATTTGTTTACTTTTGAACTTTGGCAAAAATCGAACATTTCTACTAATTTGAGCTCAATTTCAAGATACTTTTCATTGTGAAACCAATCAAAATCATCTCAATTTCTGTAATATATCTTCCACTCTATAAAATGAGACCAGGAAAACTAGAATACAACCATAAATACCATACGAAAATATGGTACAAAGTTGCTGGTATAAACTTAAAGCACAGTCAAAGTTTTTTTTCTCATTACACACTGTGTGCTGTAGGATTTTTTTTATACTGTGCACACTGACCACATAGACTCATTCTTTCATATGTAGGCCTACCAGCTTTCTCTCGCTAGATTTGATGGCGCTAGAATTTATGCATAGTAGTATGTCAATAGCCCTGGTGCATAAGCCATACTAGTTCATCGGAGACCCTGAAAGGGTTAATATTCTTCGACACCAGGAGACACCTCAGGATTTGGGGTTGCGACAGTCAAAGGGTTAAGCAGTAAAAACAACATAATACATGACAGCAATGAACTACAATTACATATTCACTTTTATTTTTGTAAGAGGTGGAGGCCTAAAATAAAAGTTGTTTGGCTTTTTTGGGGGCTCTCAAGAATGTAACCCTATTTTTCCCATAAGTTCTTCAGTTCATCTAACATGGTTTGTTACTTAACACGGCATTTTCAGGAACATAGCTACCATGTTCAATAATGGTCTACTGTGCTAATGTATGGTATGAATTTTCTCTCAGTTGTGTTCTTTCAAACTAGCAGGAAGTGTATATAATAATGTATGGTATAATATACTGTTAGTTATGTGTTCTATCAAACTAGCAGCAAGTTTATTTACTTGCCATGGATACCTGCAAAAAAATGCTCAATTTTTTTTTTAATTCTTGTTAAGCAAACATTCATTAATCAGGAGTCTACTGTGGTCTACAGAGCAAATAAAGCTAAAAGATAGTTTTTCATACTACTTCTCAGGCACGACTTCCCAAAGGCATTGAAAACATCAAACCACATCTTGAAAATGTTGATAATGTTCCGTTGTTGGTGTCTCTCTTCACGGACTGCACTCCACCAGCAACATGTGCTATGCTCACCATCATGCAGGAATATACTGAGGTTACTATGGTTATGGGATCCTCTGCAAATGCTGACAACATGAGGCTTTTTATGCAGGCTGATGCCAGGTAGGTCATCCAGTACTTGAAATGGTTGTTGAAGTACCGTGTATGTACAGTAGGACCCCGCTTTATGGCATTTCGCCTTACAGCATTCCACTAATGCGGACATTTCAAATTATGACCAAAACTCTCTATACAGTTCCTCCCACCCAACTTTCTAATATGGTCACCACAGGCCACCCAGTTTCTTTACAGTCTCTGTGAGCATGACTTTCCATTGTGTCTGGAAACTTTCCAAAATTTCAAGTGTTAAAAGTTATTTCTTATTTTATATTTTATATTTAATTATGCTTATGTGTACCTGTACCTAAATAAAGTTACACTCTGTGCTGGCATTCAGGTACATGCTAAAATCACTAAGAGTGTCTTATTAGTCTTGAAGATGCCATATTAATAATGATAATAATAATAATACACAATAATAATCACTCTGAGGAGCGTTAAATGTGTATTAAACATTAATATAGACATTTTGCTTAATTCATCTATGATATTTTTTTCAAAATTATATAACAAACACACTACGTAACATATAATGTGATAAATACATCCCCAATAGAATAAATTAACATAAATATGAGATGTTTTTCCAGTCATCTTGTTGAAGTGTCAGAAAGAATAACGTTTTCTCTAGTTTAACACCAAAGAAAATGTGTACACAATTGTATTACTTGGGGTAACTGTATAAAATTATTCCTTTCATATGCCTTCACTCAGAGTATCATTCCTTCTAAACAAACAAACAAATTTTATTTCTTTGCAAGATTACATTGAGAATATGAAATTACAAAAATGAGTTGTAGTGCATAGAGCCACTATCATGCCTTTGCATTATGAACAGACTTAATTTAACCCTTTCAGGGTCCAAGGCCCAAATCTGGAGTCACGCACCAGTGTCCAAGAATTTTCAAAAAAAAAAAATTTGTTATTTTTTCTTATGAAATCGTAGAGAATCTTTTTGTGAAGGTAATAAAACAAAAAGTACGAAATTTGGTGGAAAATTGACGAAATTATGCTCTCGCGAATTTTGATGTGTCAGTGATATTTACGAATCGGCGATTTTGCCGACTTTGACTCCCATTTTAGGCCAATTACATTATTCCAATCAACCAAATTCTTAGCTATTTCACTAGTATTACTTCTATTCTATCGATTGAGCACAAGAAATCGCCAAGTCAACTGTTTCAACTACAAAATAAAGTGATCGGAAATTGTTAATTTGGCCAATTTAACACAAAGTTCAAAATATTCCAATTTCAAAATAGGGTGCAGAATGAACAATGTAGGCATTCCTGGCACTAAACTAACATTTCCTCTGTTCATTAGTTATGTTTTGAGGCTTTACAAATAAATTCCATTTTGATTTTTTATTCACATAATGAATTTTTATTCACACCAAAAGATAGAAGATTTACTGTTATGCAATACTGTAATAATTGTAAAAATATCATCACCATATTTGTGAATGTATATTAGACCCACCAGCTGACGTGTATTAGACGTGTGAGGTCGTTTGTTTACTCTTGAATATTGGCAAAAATTTAACATTTCTGCTACTTTGAGCTCAGTTTCAAGCCATTTCCAGTGCTAAAACCAGTCAAAATCATCTCTATTTCTGTAATATGTCTTCCATTCTATCAAATGAGACCAAGAAACCGCAAATACAACTATAAAAAACATACGAAAAAACACTGCAAAGTTGCTGTTTTAATCGAAAAATCATGATTTCATTTTTTTTCTCTCATTATACACAGTGTGCTGCAGGATCTGTTTTATGTGGTGCACACATACCACATAGATGTATTCTCTCATATCTAGGCCCAAATGTACCACTCACAGTTTATCAGAGTGAGCTGAGCTCATGGCGTAGATCTACGGTTTGGACCCTGAACGTAAAGCCGTAGATCTACGGGACGGACCCTGAAAGGGTTAAAAGAACAAGGGAAGTAACCCCGGAAAAAGACTTGCTACCTCAAGTCCTAATGGAAGGGGATTCCCCTTCTAAACACTAAGAAGATCAACACTCTCCCCTCCTCCCATCCCATCAATTATCACCAGATCTTCAATAAAGGTAAGTGTCATGTAACTGTGCATGTCTTCTTCAGTTTGTGTGTATTAAAATTAATATTTCATGTGGTAAAATTTTTCTTTTTCAATACTTTGGGGTGTCCTGCACGGATTAATTTGATTTCCATTATTTCTTATGGGGAAAATTAACTCGACTAACGATAATTTCGATTAACGATGAGCTCTCAGGAACGGATTAATATCGCTGGTCGAGGGTCCACTGTATATTAGTTCTAGCATATGTATAATAGCATCATTTGTGCTTTTATTAGTCCTGAATCCAAACCGACAGGTGTTTAGTATGTGTGCGAGATGAGGTAGGAATAGATTTGTGTATGAATTAATTTTTCAAAGATTTTAGAGAGCAGAGGTAAGTTAGATATTGGTCTATAGTTATTCAAGTCCACTTGATCGCCTCCTTTGTGGATCGGGGTGACCCTCACTATTTTGAGAATTGCTAGGAAGGTGGAGGATTCAATGGATTTGTTAAAGAGTGTTGCAATAATTGGTGACAGTACTTGTGAAGCTTTTTTGTACATAAAAGGTGGTAAGTTATGCATGTCTCCTGCCTTGTTTTTAAGGGTGTTGATGATGAGTGAGACTTCTGTTGGGTTGGTTGGGGCTAGGAATAGTGTATTCGGGTAGGTGCCCGTGAGGTAGTCTGATGGACGAGTGTTTGAGCTTGGGATTTTGCTGGCTAAATTCTTTCCTATGGTGGAGAAGAAAACATTGAGGTTGTTTGCTGTTTCAGTTGGTGGGAGTTGGGGTTCATCTGATTTTGTTAATTTGATTGTTTTGTTTTTGGATATCTTTTTAGTTCCTAGAATTTCAGATAGGGCTTTCCAGGTCTTTTTCATATCACCTTTTATGTTATGTAACCTGGTCTCATAATACAATACAGAAAGATGGTGTGTTAGATGAGAATGGGAGTGTTGCTTTTTATTTATTCTACTTTGCCAGCATGGAGACAACTTGTACACAATGTGTTGGTATTATGATATAAGCTTTACAATATGAAAATGAAGGTCTATCAACCCACCAGCTGCGCTCACCTGTTTGTTTACAAACTCCGCGTCTCTGTCCTCAAAGTCAAACAGGATGCCTTGACCTTTACCTTTGAGAAAAAATATCATTTTTTATGAAACCATAATGATTTTTGAATGTAAATAGTGTCCTGAAAAAAAAAATAGAAAAGCTTCAAGAGATTTCCTTTAACAGTACTTTATTGGCTGCTTTTGTTTATCTTGTGGTATGAAGCAAAGCATGGAATATATAATTCTACATCACTTTTTAAATACTCTGTCTTTCCTTGGTATGGGTCAAAAGCTTGCAGACACCATATTTTGTAGCCAAAACATATAGGTTTGTTATGAATTGACTGCTTACAGGCATGCTTACCAAAATATTTCACCATTGCCTCATTATGTGAAATATTTTGTGAAGGGATGAAGTGTTCTATAAACTTCTTTTGGAGGTGTGTGGTCAGAGGATGCAGTTTTGTGTACATATCACTTGTGTCTAGGTTGCGAGTTGCATTGAATTGAAGGCATTTCGTGATAGAATCAAATCTGTCTCGACGCACTGCATTACTTATAGCTTAGTTGTATACATTAGGATCATGCGACCAATACGTAGATTTGCTGGACAATGAATTGTAGCCAGAAACAATCAAAATGGCCAGGAAAACTTTTAGTTCACTTACACTTACACAAACTTCAGGCCAATTTTTCGTCAAACAGTACTTTGTCATTTGTTCTTTTGTGTGTCCAAGGATTTCTTAATCAAAGAAAAGCTCGAAGAGGACAACTACACTAAGTCCCTATACCTGCTGAAGTCTGCTTCACGGAAAATCCTGGTACATGCTTGTATTTCCTATTTTTTCCTCCAATTTTATCTCTGTAGAACTTTCTGTCACCTTACGTTTCTTCCTTTTGGGTTCTTCACTTGCATCCTCCAGTTGTTCTACACTTGATTATTATTATTATTATTATTATTATTATTATTATTCTTCTTCTTCTTCTTCTTCTTCTTCTTCTTCTTCTTCTTCTTCTTCTTCTTCTTCTTCTTCTTCTTCTTCTTCTTCTTCTTCTTCTTCTTCTTCTTCTTCTTCTTCTTCTTCTTCTTCTTCTTCTTCTTCTTCTTCTTCTTCTTCTTCTTCTTCTTCTTCTTCTTCTTCTTCTTCTTCATCTTCTTCTTTTCTTTTTCTTCTTTTTCTTCTTCTTCTTCTTCTTCTTCTTCTTCTTCTTCTTCTTCTTAAGAACATAAGAAAGGAGGAACACTGCAGCAGGCCTGCCGGCCCACACTAGGCAGGTCCCCCACAATCCATCCCACCAACAAACATTTGACCAACCCAATTTCAATGCTACCCATGAAATAAGCTCTTACGTGCAATCCCACTCAAGTCCAACCCCTCCCACTCATGCACCCATCCAACCTAAACCCGAAACCACTCAAAGTCCCAGCCTCAATAACCCAACCAGGCAGACCGCTCCACTCATCAACCACCCCACCTCCAAACCAACACCCTCCCATGTCCCTTCTAAATCCAAACTCATCCAATTTAAATCCACCACAGCGGGCTCCCTCTTGGAGAGACATCCTCAAGACCCCGTTAACATCCCCCCCCCTAATACCCGTCTTCCACTTATACACCTCGACCAGGTCTCCCCTCATTCCTCATCCAACAAGCGAATGTAACCCAAGAGTCTTCAATCTCTCATCATAAGGAAGATTTCCAATGCTATGTATTAACCCAGTCATCCCACGCTGAATGTTTTCTAACGAATTTATGTCCATTCTTCTTCTTCATGATGAGAGGCTCGAAACTCAGCAGGGGCTAATAACCGATTCCCAAAGGCTTTCAGGGTGAAAGACATTTCCTTCATATTTGGGCTGCTCATATCTGGGGTCTTAATGTAGAGTTTTTCAGCTTTCTCCAGCTCATCTAGAAGGTCTGAGGCTTCATTGATAGTTAATGTTATTTGCCTGAAAAAAGAAAACAATTGTCAAAAAATACTGAAGCCACATAGACACTTGAATGTCATTAACTGTACATATATACATGTACTCCTAGGGTGACCATGTGGTTACCAAAAATATAAACTTGAATAGGTACTACTTGAAATTAAAATTTTTACATGAAACTTTTGCAGTAATTGAAACATATATAGCCCTATTCTGTCACAGTGTGATGGAATATATACAGGACAATCATATTATTCAGGGCTCACCTTTTTGCACTTGCCATTCTTCCCACCACCAGAGATACTCATAGAGAAGAGTGTCTGCACTCAGTAACTGTAGCTCAGAAACTCATTTCACTACCTGGCCTGAGAAAGGGAGGAGTCACACACTCATTGGAACCTATTATAGCCTGTTTCTTAAAAAAAGTATTGTTGCCAGCCTGAAAGGAAAACTGATTTAAATATAATAACCATATGGTCATCTTAGGAGATAAAGGGTTAAGCTGTATTGATAGCTTAGTCACACAGAACACTCTTACACAAATTATTTATTTTGATAGTTGTGTTCACCAGTCCACTGGTGCAGCTGGTAGTGCTGCTGTTGTCGTACGGAGTGATGGCTATCATAAACAAATTGGAGCACGCATCAATAACTGGGCTTCTACCCTTCAAACAGAACTGTTTGCCATACTCCTTGCACTCAAATGCATCCATGTATCTAGGGTTGACACTTTAACCCTTTCAGGGTCCATGCCATAGATCTACGGCTTTACGTTCAGGGTCAAAACCATAGATCTGCGCCAAAATTTTAGTGGCATCAAATTTAGCACAAAAATGCTCATAGGCCTACATGTGAGAGAACGGGTCTGCGTGGTGTGTGTGTGTGTGCCATAAACAAAAATTCTAGGTGCCTGCATAGCATTGTGGGAACGCTGGCTCAGTTACCTTTGTTCACCATGCCTCGTCGCAAGGCAGCTCTCACTCCAAGGAAAATTGGGACTCTTCTCTTCCTGTCTGATAGTTCTGACTCTGATGGAAGTGGAAATGAAGACGAATTCTTTGGCATTGATCAGTTAGTGACTGAAAGAAATGACCATGATATCAATAATAGTGCAGAAAACCCTGAGGATCCTCAACATTCTACCTCTGGTGTGGGCACTCCTCAGTCACGGTAAGTTGTACCTCATCGCAAGAGAAAACTATTATTTTCGCGTGGCCAGGCCTCTGACTTCAGTAATGATGATGATAGTGACGTGGATTGTGATTTTATTGCTCTTGACGATCATTCAAGTAGTGATAGTGAGAAAACATATTCACCAGTGAAGCGTCAGTATATACGCCGCCGCATGCGCTCGGGTAGTGTTCCCTATGCAGTGTCCAGGGGATGGAATACATCCCGGAGTACATCCCGTGACCCTACACCAGGAATAGACAGTGAAAGTGAGGATGATGTGGCTACACTTGGCATGGATAGACCACAGGCATCAGTAGGTGGTGGTAGTGGTGATAGTAGTGCCACGGCCATGCGTGACTCACCAGCTCAGGCTGGGACCCATGCTGCTGACTCCTCAGTTCAAGGACAAAGCGGAGCATCAGCCACCAGCCCACCACAACCACAACTACTAGCACAACCAGCCTATGATGTCCAGTATCCACCAGCAAACCATATCTGGGATTCGCAGCAAAATCCCAGTTTTGTTCCCAAGCCCCACCAGTTTGATGACTCTCAAAGTGGAATTCTACCTACTTGTCCCCTTGGAGCCACTGCCAATGAACTGGAATTTTTTGAACTATTCTTTGACCAGCCCTTGATGGAAACTATTGTCAGGGAAAGTAACAAGTATTTTGAGTACACCATGGCAAATATGATGATATCACCACAGTCAAGACTACACCAGTGGAAAGAAATGAATGTTGCAGAAATGTATTTGCTTTTTGCAACAATAATGCTTATGCCTCATGTCTATAAGCATAATATAAAAGCATACTGGTCCACAGATCGGCTAATTTCTACCCTGGTCTTCAGTGAAATCATCCCAGTGAACAGGTTTGTCTTACTGTTACATATATTGCACTTCTCTGACAAAACCAGACCTGACAGAAGTGACACGTTATACAAGATTAGAAATGTTTTTATGTATCTGAAAGAAAAGTTCAACATGTACTTTTATCCATTCAATAATCTTGTAATTGACGAGTCTTTGATTTTGTTCAAAGGTAGACTGTTGTTCAAACAGTATATACCGAGCAAGAGGAAATGCTTTGGTATAAAACTTTTTGTACTCTGTGACTGTGACAGTGGTCTGGTATTGGATATTGTTGCATACACGGGAAGTAAAACATTGAAAGATGCCAGGATGTTATTGGGTATCTCAGGTGACGTAGTGAGAAGCATGATGGCACCTTATCTTGGTAAGGGGCATACATTATATACCAATAACTGGTACACAAGCCCTTTACCCAGTGATTTCTTGTGAGTAAATAAGACAGATGTGTGCAGCACAGTGCGTTCTAATTGTAAACATATGCCCAGGTTCAACACAGGCACTCGTGGTGATGATGTGCAGGTGTTTACTGCCAGTAACATAATGGCATTACAGTGGCATGACAAATGAGATGCCACATTGTTGACAACCATTCACCGTAACGAAATGCAAGACAGTGGCAAAGTTGATAGAATGACTAATGAACATATTCGAAATCCAGTGACAGTGATTGATTATACACAAAACATGCGCTTGGTTGACAAATGTGATAAGCAGATTGGCTTTGTTGATTTTGTTCGTAAGAGTTACAAGTGGTACATGAAACTTTGCTTCCATCTCATTGACTTTTCAGTGCTCACTGCATATAATATGTACCAAGTGAAGACTGGCAACAGACCACCGTATGGTGAATTTTGTTTGTCTGTTGTCAGACAACTTATGATGAAATACCAGGTAACAACACCTGCTATACAAAACCGTCTTCGAACTCCTCGGGATATACCCAAGCATTTGAGGAGGGAAGGTGATCACTTCATAATACAGGTTCCTGCAACTAAGAAGAAATTTGCTCAGAAGAGATGTGTTGTCTGTGCACAAACAAAACGACGGCAACAAAGACACAAAGACACTCAGTTTACGTGCGAGGAATGTAAGGTACCTCTGTGCATGGTGCCTTGTTTCCAGGAGTTCCACAAGCTGCAGCAGTTCTAAAAACATGTCCAGTGATTGTACATATGTAAATATATGATGGAACATTAGTATTATACAAGATTTGTATATGTTTATTGTAATAAACAAAAGTGGTAAACAATATTATGATAATCACTTTAGTGCGGTTATTGTGTTCAATACAGTGAGTTTATATATATACATTATATACAGTATTGGTCTCTCAGGCCCCCAAATGTAGTAGGAAAAGAAAAAACTATAAAAAACGTAAAATAAAGTAATGCGCGTATGTGGAAATCGTCCATGTTGCCGCCACCCGGTCATTTTGGGTCAACTTCTCGGCACAGTATCTCGGTAAGTACTGATCAGAATTTTTTGTTTTGTTTTGTTTTATTACCTTCACCAAAATATACTCTTTAATTCTGTAATAATTTTTTTTTTTTTTTTTTTTTTTTCAAAATTTCTTGGACACTGGGGCACTCCTTACGATTTTGGCCTTGGACCCTGAAAGGGTTAATTGTAACTGATTCTCTGTTATCTATAAATGCTCTCAACTCATTAAGTATAAATTGTGGCATGTTTGTGTCAGAAGCCAGACATAGGTATGGTAAGACTGTGGACAGTGGAGTCAGAGTGCACATTCTGTGGATTCCATCTCACATTGGTCTTCAGATGCATGGTAGAACTAATGAATTGGCTTAGTTATACTCTCTTAAAGAGGGAGTAGATTACAATCTTGGGTTGTCAGTTAGCAGCTTCAGAACGTAATACAAAAAGAACTTCAGCTGAATTTTATTGACTTAGGACTCAGGGAGATTGACACCAGTCAGTCCATCTATCATCATTCTATCATGCAGGAGGAGCAACATGTCTATGGTGCATCCAGCAAAATAAGCAGACTCTTGGATGTCACTACCGCCCAGCTCCGACTGGGTTACTAGTATCTTTGGCAGGTTAAATCACCACCACCAGATGTAGACCAAACGAAATGTAAACTTTGCCAGATGGACTATTGTCACACCCTGCATCATTATGTACTGAGGTGTGATAAAATTAATGAATTCAGAGACAACTCACACAGAAATGTTCAAGAAATGGCAGAGTATTTTATCCACAGTGGTATATTACAAGCCATTCTGGAAAAATTCCCTCACTTTCCTCAGTGTAAATAAAGCATTACTACGTGTGTATGTGCATGTGTGCGTACCCACCTATATGTCGTTGCAGGGGTCGATTCATAGCTCCTGGCCCCACCTGTCCACTGATTGCTACTGGGTCCTCTCTCTCCCTGCTCCATTAGCTTTATCAAACCTCATCTTAAAACTATGTATGGTTCTCGCCTCCACTACGTCACTTTCTAGCTGTTCCACTGCCTGACAACTCAATGACTGAAGAAATACTTCCTAACATCCCTTTGACTCATCTGAGTCTTCAACTTGCAATTGTGACCCCTTGTTTCTGTGTCCCATCTCTGGAACATCCTGTCTTTGTTCACCTTGTCTATTCCGTGCAGTATTTTATATGTCGTTATCATGTCTCCCCTGACCCTTCTGTCCTCCAGTGTTGTCAGGCCAATTTCCCTTAACCTTTCTTTGTAGGACAATCCCCATAGCTCTGGGACTAATCTTGTTGCAAACCTTTGCACTTTCTCTAATTTCTTGACATGCTTGACCAGGTGTGGATTCCAAACTGGTGCTGCATAGTTCAGTATGGGCCTGGCATATATGGTGTACAGAGTCTTGAACGATTCCTTACTGAGGTATCGGAACACTATCCTTAGGTTTGCCAGACGCCCGTACTCTGTGGCAGTTATCTGATTGATGTGTGCCTCAGGAGATGTGCTAGGTATTATACTCACCCCTAGATCTAGACTGTATTGTGTCTGCAGTCTTCTTTGCCCTTCCCTGATCTTCATGACTTTGCATCTGGCAGGGTTATACTCAAGGAGCCAGTTGCTGGACCAGGCTTGTAGCCTCTCCAGGTCTCTTTGTAGTCCTGCCTGATCCTCGACCATTTGATTCTCCTCATTAACTTCACATCATCTGCAAACAAGGACACTTCTGAGTCTATCCCTTCCATTATGTCATTCACATATACCAAAAATAACACAGGTCCTGGGACTGACCCTTGTGGAACCCTGTTTGTCACAGGTGCCCACTCTGACACCTCGTCACGTACCATGACTCATTGTTGCCTCCCTGTCAGGTATTCTCTGATTCATTGCAGGGCCTTTCCTGTTATGTTTGCCTGATCCTCTAGCTTTTGCATTAACCTCTTATGAGGAACTGTGTCAAAGGCCTTCTTGCAGTCCAAGAAAATGCAGTATATCCACCCCTCTCTCTCTGTCTTACTTCTGTCACCTTGTCATTAAACTCCAGTAGGTTTGTGACACAGTGCTGGTTGTCGATTATACACTTGTTTCTTTCCAGGTGCTCCATCACTCTCCTCTTAATGATCTTCTCCATGACTTTGCATACTATACACGTTAGTGACACAGGTCTGTAGTTTAATGCCTCATGTCTGTCTCATTTAAAAATTGGGACTACATTTGCCATCTTCCATACCTCAGGGAGTTGCCCAGTTTCAATGGATGTGTTGAAGATCTTTGTTAGTGGTACACACAGCATGTCTGCTCCCTCTTTAAGGATCCACAGAGAGATGTCTGGTCCCACTGCCTTGAGGTATTAAGTTCACATAGCAGCTTCTTCACCTTCTCCTCGGTTATGTGTACCTCATCCACCACTTGTTGGTGTACCTTTCTGTTCTGATTTCCTGGAGTCCTATCTGTTTCGACTGTAAATACTTCTTTAAATCTCATGTTGAGCTCCTCACATACCTTTTGGTCATTTCTTGTGAACTCCCCATCATCCTTCCTCAGTCTGATTACCTGATCCTTGACTGTTTTCCTTTTGATGTGGCTATACAACAGCTTCAGGTCGGATTTCACTTTCGATGCTGTGTCATTTTCGTATTGTCGCTGAGCCTCCCTTTTTATCTGTACATATTCGTTTCTGGCTCTTCGGCTGATCTCTTTATTTTCCTGGGTCCTTTGTCTTCTGTATCTTTTCCATTCTCTAGTACACCTGGTTTTTGCCTCCCTACGCCTTTGGGTGAACCAAGCACTCGTTCTGGTCTTCCCATTATTTCTGTTTTCCTTGAGAACAAACCACTCCTCTGCCTCCTTGCATTGTGTTGTCACAAAATCCATCATTTCTTTTACTGGTTTTTCTGCCAGTTCTCTCCTGAATGTCTTGCAGGAAGTTCCTCCTGCCTGTGTAGTCCCCCCATTTGTACTTTGGTTTTTCCCATCCTATTCCTGCTACTTAATCTACTTATAGCTCAACTATGTAGTCAAAGCACAGACCCACGTGATCACTAGCTCATAGGGGTCTTTCATACATGATATCCTCAACGTCTGAACTACTCAAGGTGAATACAAGGTCCAGTCTTGCTGGATCATCCTCACCTCTCTCTCTGGTAGTGTTTCTTAAAATGTTGATGCATGAGGTTCTCCAGTACCACATTTATCATCTTGGCTCTCCATGTTTTGGGACCCCCATGGGGCTCCAGGTTTTCCCGGTCAATCTCCTTGTGATTGAATTCACCCATAACTAGTAACTTTGCTCCCCCCATGTGAGCTCTTCTGGCCACCTCGGCTAGTGTGTTGACCATTGCTCTGTTGCTCTCTTCATATTCTTCTCTTGGCCTCCTGCAGTTCTGTGGTGGGTTGTATATTACTGCAATTACCACCTTATGGCCCTCAGACTGGATTGTTCCTACTAAGTACTCCCTTTTGCCCATGCCATCCATTCCTTCCATCTTCTCAAATTCCCACTGGTTTTTAACCCTTAAAGGGTCGAGAGGTCCTCTCCTAAGCTTGTTCTCAGGGCCGAAAAATTTTTGAAAAAAAAAAAAAAAAAATTTCTTATGAAATGATAGAGAATCTTTTCCAGATCATAATGACACCAAAGTATGAAATTCGATGGAAAACTTATGGAATTATGCTCTAGCGAAGTTAGCAGTCTTGACGATGTTTACGCATCGCCGATTTTGCCCACTTTGAGCCCTATTTTTGGCCAATTCCAGTGTACTAGTCGACAAAAATCATAACTATTTTGCTAGAACTCCATTTTGTCTATCGAATGAGTACAAGAAACCACCCATTTACTGATTTACTCTATGCAATAAAGTGGTCAGAAATTGGCAATTTTGCCAATTTCACACAAATTTCAAAAGATACCAATTTCCAAATAGGGTCCAGAATAAACAAGACAGACATTCCTGGCACTAAAATAACATTTCCTCTGTTCATTAGTCACGTTCCCATGCCCCTCTTACATTTCTTTTGCTTTCCACTTTGAATTTTTATTCTCAAAAAAAAAAAAAAGATTTCCGTTATGCACACTACTGCATTAGTGTAGAAATGGTATAAATAATATCAGCACATGTGTGAAAGAATATTAGACTCAATAGTTGATGTGTATTGGATGTGTGGCATGATTTGTTTATTTTTGAACTTTGGCAAAAATCGAACATTTCTGCTATTTTGAGCTCAATTTCAAGGTACTCTTCATTGTGAAACCAGTCAAAATCTTCTCAATTTCTGTAATATTTCTTCCATTCTATAAAATGAGACCAGGAAATTTAGAATACAACCGTAAATACCATACAAAAATACAGTTGAAAGTCGCTGTTTTAAACCAAAAACACTTTTAAAGTTTTTTTTCTCATTATGCACTGTGTGCTGCAGGATTTTTTTTATAATGTACACACTGATCACATAGACCCATTCTTTCATATGTAGGCCTACCAGCTTTCACTAGATTTGAAGGCACTAGAATTTGTGTACTAGTACGTCAATGACCCTGGTGCGTAAGCCGTACTAGTATGTCAGAAACCCTGAAAGGGTTAATGAGCAGTGCGACTCCTCCTCCCCTTCTCCTCCCTCTATCTTTCCTGAGGATTTGATATCCGGGTGGAAAGATTGCATCTGTTATTGTCCTGGTGAGTTTTGTTTCTGTGAGTGCTATTATGTCTGGGGATGTCTCCTTGATTCTTTCATGTCACTCCTCACACTTATTTGTTATTCCGTCTGCATTTGTTTACCACACCTTCAACTTCTTCTCTAAAACTGTGGTCTGGGGAGTATGTTAGGGTTGGATAAGTGGGAGACCTGATAAGGAACTATGGGTGGTTGCTCTGGGGGTGGAGTTTGTAATGAGGTGGGTGGAGGTATTGGATATGGCATGTGTGTTTTGGGTTAGAATGTTTGGTTGCATTGGGGTTGTCCTGGTTGGGGGGCTTCTGTAGGTGGTTGTGAGGGAGGCTGTATTTGATCTTCCTCCTGAGTCTGGGTTCTCCTATCCATCGCCATCTTCACCTCTCTTTCCTTCTTTCATCTTTGTACCATCGCTCTCAGTTTCTGCCTTTCTTCTTGTGTTCTGTCGCAGTTGAGATTCACCTTCCGGTACGCCGGCATGTCCCTTAATCTTGCTTTCTTCTGCAGCATCCTGTTCCAAGTCGATTCTGCCTTGAAAGTCACTTTCACTGGCTGGGTTCTTCTTCTTGCAAACCCCCCTCCCCCCTATTCTCCAAAAATTTGCCAGTTGGGTCATGTCATCTTCTCCGATTGCTTTTATGATGCTTTTGATTGCATTTTTCTCTCCTTGTCTTCTTGCTTCGTGTGTGTGTGTGTGTGTGTGTGTGTGTGTGTGTGTGTGTGTGTGTGTGTGTGTGTGTGTGTGTGTGTGTGTGTGTGTGTGTGTGTGTGTGTGTGTGTGCTCGTGTGTGTGTGTGTGCTCGTGTGTGTGTGCACTCGTGTGTGTGTGTGCGTGCGCGCGTGCTCATGTGTGTGTGACCCAATTAATACTTGCACTAATAACTCATTATAGTTGTGACCGGATGTGGACGTGTGAATTGCTCATTACTTTGTAATTTGTTCATGATTGTAACCATGTATAGACGTGTAGGTGATTCATTACCTTTGTAACTTGTCATGATTGTGACTAGATCTACCTGGAGTTCATTACCTTTGTAACTTGTTCAGCTATCAGAACTATGGAACCCAGCCCCTGGGCCCATTATGTACCTCTGTAATCTTTTGACTACCCACAGGATGGGTATAGGATGCATAATAAAGATATTAAACTAACTTTCATTTACTAGTTCTGTCTCTCTCTCATTTATTCGTTGTTATCTCATTTACTCACCTCTCACCCTACATTAAGACTACAAATATTTTAAGGTAAGTAATGAGTGTACTGTATATGCATTTTATCGCTCTAGGACGCTTTAAATGTCATATTACATTACATGTGTGTGGGTTAGCCAGGTGGGCTACCATACCTCCCACACCTGACTTCTTACAATAAATACTACTCACCTCTCACCTTACATTAAGATACAAATATTTGGAGGCAAGATTACAGAAGTGAGGCCCTACAGTATATTATAATAAATTAAAGGCAGCTATTATTATTTCATTCTTGATCTTCTATGTTTTTACTCATCAGTTATTTATCACCAGTTTCAAATCTTATTGACTGCTCATTACTGTAGCCCAGTCCCTGGACCCATTATGTACTTCTGTAATCTTTTGACTTCCTCACACAGAATAAACATGGGGAATATAATGAAACAATCAAACTTAAATTAACTATCCACTCATTACAATCTTATTCCCTCACATGTGTTTACCATATGTTTAAGTTCCATCCTCTCACCATCAGTCTCCTTCCATGCACTCCATATTTATACACCTTCCTTATCAGTCTGTCCTGCTTCATATTTTCTTCATGAGCACATTATTTCAACAACTCCTCTTTCTCCCGTAATGGGAGGTCCTTTGATGCAAGAGAAACATAATTAATGATGGCATCCCTACAGGAAGACTTAAACAGATTGAACAAGTGGAGCAGGATATATATGATGGGATCTAATGTAAATAAATTCTATTCTGTAGAAATTAGTGAAATAGAAAAAAGGCCAGATAAAAAATATAGAAAGAGTATAAGTAAACATTTAATAACCTTACATTTCACACTTGTATGTCTATGTAGTAACACCCCACTGGACCTGATGTACACCATTTCTCAATGAATTAAAGGCATTGGTAACATAACTGTACGTGTATAAAATAAAGAGTTCGGTTAATTCTGAGGTTCTGTTCAAATATTGTGATTTTAAACACTGGAACCACAGTTGTATATAGGTCATGTTATTTTGTGTGTGTCACAGTGGGGAGTACAGTGGTACCTCGAATTTCGAACAGCTCCCAACTCGAACAATTGTGTAAGTGTACTTTTGTAAGTGCTTTTGTAAGTGTATTTTTGGGGGTCTGAAACAGACTAACCTAATTTACATTATTCCTTATGGGAACAAATTCATTGGGTAACAGCACTCGAACAGCCTTCTGGAATGAATTATGGCCAAAATTCGAGGTACCACTGTACTGTGTATGGTATGGTAAGATACACTGAGGACATTAACATCAAATATTTTGCTTGACTTAAAAGCATTACAGATTGTTCAGCAAAATTTTCAGTATTCATTCTTTTATTACAGTGAACCCCCGACTTATGATATTAATCCGTTCCTGAGAGCACATCACAAGACGAAATTATCATAAGTCGAATTAATTTACCCCATAAGAAATAATGGAAATCAAATTAATCCATTCAAGACACCCAAAAGTATGAAAAAAAAATTTTTACTACATGAAATTTACATTTTCCTACACACAAAAAAAAGGATACATGCACAATATATATTGTGTATGTACTAGTGTACCAAATGAAGAATAAATGACACTTACCTTTATTGAAGATGTAGTGATGAGTGATGAGACACTGTGTCCTGGGAGTGCCTTTTCCTCCTGAGTAATGTAGGTCCTGTTTGGCATTTTCTTCCAGAGCAGGCCTTATCACACTCTATGCCACTACGATTCTTAAATCTCTCAAACCAACCTTTGCTGGCCTTAAATTCGCCAATATGAGCACTAGTTCCAGGCATTTTTTCCTGTTCACCTGGGTTTTAGTCGACTCGTGTGGGTCACATCCTGGGGCACAAGATTAAGGACCCCAGTGGAAATAAGTTAGGCAATCCTCGATGACACACTGACTTTCTTGGGTTATCCTGGGTGGCTAACCCTCTGGGATTAAATGTTTCTCGGTATTCTCAATAAGCCATACCAATAACAGTCTCTCCACATCTTTGAGTAGTACAGCTGACCATGGTGCAGCAGCAGCTGACCATGGTGCAGCAGCAGCTGACAGTGCTACAGCAGCAGCTGACCATGGTGCAGCAGCAGCTGACTGTGGTGCAACAGCAGCTGACTGTGGTGCAGCAGCAGCTGACTGTGGTGCAGCAGCACAGGGTTGGCACTAGAAACTTTCTTTGGGCCCATGGTGGCTTATTTAGCAGTTACAAGCACTAAAAACACTGGAATAATGCAAAATTTATCGAATGTATGCGTTCAACTGTCCACCCCGGCTTGTAAACAATGTCACACTAACTCAGCTGAGGCACTCAGGCCAGACAGATGCGTAGACACGTATGGTACGAATGATGTAAGTCGAGTTTTTCAACGTATGTCGAGGTCAAATTTTTATGCTGACAAGCATCGTAAGTTGGTTTTAACATAGGTTGAGGACATTGTAAGTCGGGGGTCCACTGTAGTTAGGATCTCCTGTTTAATTGTGGTGTATTTACAGTGTTTATTCGTAATAGATAAATAGTTATCTGCACATTTTATTGGAGACTCCCTTCTTTATTATCAGGATATAATGTTATGTGGAGTTGTATCATTATCCACAGTCTGTCAGTGGACCCATTATATCCACAAGTGTGCATGCGGGAGACTGTGTTTGTTCGCCCTCTGCCGTCGAAGGGTCCACCGCCTACAGAGGTTGCTCGATCTCTCAATGTGTTGCCTTGTTCACTCTCCTTCCAGCACGATGATAGAGTCTCTTTGGTCCATCTGATCATGGAGGTAAGAACAAACTTATTATCAGGTAAGACACATATGCAACAGTTAGGTATCTTTATTATGAAACGTTTCGCCTACACAGTAGGCTTCTTCAGTCAAGTACAGAAAAGTTGATAGAAGCAGAAGATACTTGAAGACGATGTAATCAGTCCATCACCCTTAAAGTTTTGAGGTGGTCAGTCCCTCAGTCTGGAGAAGAGCATTGTTCCATAGTATGAAACAATATGGAGATGAAGTGACAGGATGGAGCTGGATGGAACAATGCTCTTCTCCAGACTGAGGGACTGACCACCTCAAAACTTTAAGGGTGATGGACTGATTACATCGTCTTCAAGTATCTTCTGCTTCTATCAACTTTTCTGTACTTGACTGAAGAAGCCTACTGTGTAGGCAAAACGTTTCATAATAAAGATACCTAACTGTTGCATATGTGTCTTACCTAACAACCTGTCGGTATTTTATACCATTTTAATGTTCAAACTTATTATCCTTAATACAAACATTAACATCTCATTCCCACACTAAAGGCTACATTATTAACCTTAATACCTGGCTTAAGGCAACTTTTGTACTCTGTAAAATCTTTCAAATGGAGAGTAATTGCTTTAATACAAGTGAAGATCTCTTGATCCAAGAAACTGGAGCTTCCATCCTCTTCCTTAGATCAGACCTGGTTACCTCCTATTTCCCTGCTGTGTCATCTTTATGGGTTTCATGTGTTTCTGTGAACATAATAATAATTATTTCATTAAAAGGTAAATAACTATTCAGTCTCTAATACCATGTCTTTGTATGTGTATATATGTATATGTATGTATGCATTGAGGTATCTGTGGAGACAAAGAATGTTATCCATGGAGGCAAAGAGGGGAATGTATGAGAGTATAGTTATACCAATGCTCTTATGTGGGTGTTAAACATGGATGGTGAATGTTGCAACAAGGAGAAGGGTGGAGGCAGTGGAGATGTTGTGTCTGAGGGCAATGTGTGGTGTGAATATAATGCAGAGAATTCGTAGATTGGAAATTAAGAGGAGGTGCGAGATTACCAAAAGTATTATTCAGAGGACTGAGGAGGGGTTGTTGAGGTGGTTTGGTCATTTAGAGGATGGAGCAAATTAGGATGACTTGGAGTGTTCATAAATCTCTAGTGGAGGGAAGGCTGGGTACGGATCACCACAGGAAAGGTTGGAGGGAGGGTGGTAAATGATTTTTTGTGTGTGAGGGGCTTGGACTTCCAGCAAGCATGCTTGAGCATGTTAAATAGGAGCAAGTGGAGATGAATGTGCTGTTGGAGTTTGAGCAAAGTAACATTTATGAAGGGATTCAGGGAAACCAGTTAGCTGGAGGTGGGAAGTACAGAACCTGCACTCTGAAGGAGGGGTGTTGATATGTTGTAATTTTATAACTGTAGTGTAGGTGCACTTCTGGCAAGACAATGATGGAGTTTTTGATAATGAAAGTGTTTCTTCTTTTTCAGTTCACCCTGCCTCAGTGGAAAATGGGCAGTGTTAATAAAAAATATTTGTATATTTTTTAAAATGTTGGCTGTTTCCTGCCAAGGCAGGGTGACCTAAAAAGAAAGAAAAACTCAAAAAGAAAGAAAAAACTTTCATCATTCATACATAATCACTGTCTTTAAAGAGGCACTCGGATACAACAGTTTAAACGTCCCTCCAAACTGCCAACATCTCAAACCCCTCCTTTAAAGTGCAGGCATTGTACTTCCCACCTCCAGGACTCAAGTCCAACTAACCAGTTTCTCTGAATCCCTTCACAAAATATTATCCTGCTCACACTCCAACACTCATTAGGTCCCAAAATTCTTTTGTCCCTATTCACTCCTCTCTAACACGCTCACACATGCTTGTTGGAAGTCCAAGCCCCTTGCCCACAAAATCTCCTTTACCCCCTCCATCTAACCTTTCCTAGGATGACCCCTACCCTGCCTGCCTTCCCCTTCAGATTTATACGCTCTCCAAGTCATTCTACTTTGTTCCATCCTCTCTAAATGACCAAATCACCTCAACAACCCCTCTTCAGCCCTCTGACTAATACTTTTAGTAATTCCACACCTAATTTCTTAATTTATTTATTTATTTAATTACTAAACTATACTATACAGGAGGGTCCCACATATATAGTTCCTCCTTGTTGTTGTTCCACACTTTCATTGTCTTTCAGCTGAGCCGTTGTTTATTATGTTCAGTGCTTTTACTGCTTTTCCATCATCATCGCTGTTTTCATATAACAGTTACATAAGGAAAGGACTAAAAGTGCCGTATTTTTAGGTTAGTTTTTCTGGAGTAAAGGTGTTTCTTTGAGGTGTACTGTATATTTATTTTACTTTTTTTCTTATTTTTTTATACCTAGTTGTTTTGAGCACTTAAAATATGATAGTGTAAATGTCATCAGGCATTTTAGATGCATTCAATATTAGAAAAAAAAAAGCTCTTTTTTTTTCCACACACCAGTCATTTTTACTTAACGTTTAGGATTGTGAACTATAGAGCTGTATAAAGGGGGCCCTTCTGTATATGAATGTTGCTGTGTTTTCGAATGTATGTGTTAAATAATATATATGTTTTATAGTCTCGTCACTTCATGCAACAACTGATGAGCTGCCTACAGTTCTGGTCATGTTGCTGCCTCTCCCTAACCTTCCTGCAGCTTCTAGCAGTGACTGCTGCCCTCCCTCCACTCTTGTCCTCAGGTCAGTACAACACTCACTCTCTGACACTCTAACACCAAAACGAATAAAAAAAGCACAATACACCTACCATCCGACTTATGACTGAGTTCGGTTCCGAGAAACCGGTCGTAAGTCGAAATGGTCGTAAGTCGAACTTTACTACTGAATATCAACAAAACATTTTTGTAATGACTTTATTTTATTGTTTTATTTTGGTATTTCATGTTTTACTTTACTTTTTATGCTGTTAGTACTGTATTTTATACTGTAAGGTTTAGGATAAACACTGTGTACAACACAAATAGTTGTTTATTTCCCAGAAATTTGGCATAAAAAACACGGTCGCAAGTTGAGTGGTCGTAAGTCGAGCAGGTCGTAAGCCGGATGGTAGGTGTATATACATATACTGACACCCTACTTTTGTGTGTAACTAGTTAATAGTCCAAGTTGGATCAAAATGTCATTATAGGTTTCTTTCTCCCATGTGCAGGTTATTTGTATATTACTCTAACACCACATACATTTGATCTCAAAATTTGATTTTTAACCCTTTCAGGGTCCTCAGGCCATCTCCCAGACATGTTCTCAGGGTCACCCATATTTCAAAAAAAAAATTATTTTTTCTTATGAAAAGATATAGAATCTTTGCCCGATCATAATGACACCAAAAGTATGAAATTTGCTGGAAAACTTACGGAATTATGCTCTCACGAAGTTAGCGGTCTCAATGATGTTTACGCATCATCGATTTTGCCCACTTTGAGCCCTATTTTCGGTTAATTCTAGTGCACTAGTCGACAGAAATCATAACTATTTTGCTAGAACTCCATTTTTTTCCATCAAATACATATCTTTTAACCCTTTCAGGGTCCAAGGCCAATATCTGAAGTGGTGCTCCAGTGTCCAAGAAATTTTGAAAAAAAAAAAAAAACCTTTTTCTTACAGAATTAAAGATAATATTTTTGTGAAGGTAATAAAACAACAAAAAAAAATTCTGATCAGTACTTACCGAGATACAGCGGCGGGAAGTTCACCCAAAATGACCCGGTGGTGGCAACATCAGTGACTTCTGCAAAATCGCATTTTTTTATTTTACGTTTTTATACTTTTTTCTTTTCTTTTCTAATTTTTTTCTTTTTCTAGTAACATTTGTGGCCTGTGAGACAAATATAATGTATATTGTATAAGTGTACACTCATTGTATTCAACACAGTAACTGCACTAATTTATCATTATATTGCTTACAAAACTTGTTTACAAGTTTATGGTACAGGGTACCATATGATACAGGGTACCATATGGTGCAGAGTACCATATGGTGCAGAGTACCATATGGTGCAGGGTACCATATGGTGCAGGGTACCATGTGGTGCAGGGTACCATATGGTACAGGGTACCATGTGGTGCAGGGTACCATGTGGTGCAGGGTACCATATGGTACAGGGTACCATGTGGTACAGGACTCCACACGGTACAGTTGCAGGGATCCCTATGGAAATAAGTCACCCTGACTTTTTTGGGTTATCCTAGGATTTTATACATATACTGCTATGTATGATAATCTATGTAACTGTATTTGTGTACACCTGAATAAACTTACTCAAGTGCATGTGGCATCATAAGTAAGTTTATTTAGGTATACACAAGTAAAGTTACATAGAATATCATACTTAGCAGCATATGTTTGGAGAACCTAGGATAACCCAAAAAAGTCAGACAGACTTATTTCCATTAGGGTCCCTGTACCCTGTACTATATGGTACAATGTACCATATAGTATAATGTACCATATGGTAAAATGTACCATATGGTACAATGTACCATATGGTGCAATGTACCAAATGGCACATTGTACCATTGTACCATATGATACCATTGTATGACATGGCACCATTGTACCATATGGTACCACTGTACCATATGGTACAATGGTACCATATGGTTCAAAACCACAGAATTCCTCTTCAGCTCCACTTCCATCAGTCTTAGAACTGTAAGTTGTGAAGAGGAGAGTCAGAATTCGCCAGGAGAGTGAGTGGGGAGTGAGAGCTTCCTTGCCACCAGGCATGATGAACAAAGCTACTCTGGTGGCGTTCCCACAATGCCATGCGGGCATCCAGATTTTTTCTATAGTGTGCACACTGACCACCCAGACCCAGATGTAGGCCTACCAGCCTTCTCGTGCTAAATTTGACGCCGCTAGAATTTTGGCGTAGATCTACGGTTTGGACCCTGAACGTAAAGCCATAGATCTACGGGATGGACCCTCAAAGGGTTAATTAAAAATACAGCTTGGGGAAATTCATCACTGATTGATTATACACACTCAGGATGTTAATTTTTATTTTTTATATTAAAAAAACACTAAATTGTGTTTAGTAGCAGTAAAACGAACACACCTTCTGTAGTACATTATTATTGTTTACTGTACATCTCGGTGGTTTATTGTTGACACGGTTGAAATAAAGACAGTGTACAGAAACTTATTTTTATTACAATGTGTTGCTGTGTGTAGAGCTTTATCAAGTCAGGTTTTGCTCTTTGTAGAGCTTTATGAAGTCAGGTTTTGCTCTTTGTAGAGGTTTATGAAGTCAGGTTTTGCTCTTTGTAGAGGTTTATGAAGTCAGGTTTTGCTCTTTGTAAAGGTTTATCAATAAGGTTTTACTCTTTGTAGAGCTTTATCAAGTCAGGTTTTGCTCATTGTAGAGCCTTATCAAGTCAGGTTTTTACTGTGTATTGCTGTATAAAGACAAGTTTTGCCTATGTAGTGCTGTATCAAGACAAGTTTTGCCGTGTGTAGAGCTTTATCAATACAAGTTTTGCTCAATGTACAGCTTGATCAAGTCATGACTCAGTAAAACTCTACAAATTAAAATGTCACGATAACATTCTAATGGTAACATAGTAACAGTAACATTGTAACAGTACCTACTTGTTCTGTTTGTTGACACTATGCAGTTGTTTATGTTCTCACTTATTGTAAACTCTCTTCCTCTTCCTCTAATCAAGCTAAATGTCATGATGCTCCTGATCGAAGGCAGTGGAGCTATCATCCCCTTCCTTATATAAATCTTACCAGGTGATTACCTAGATTACATTGGGGAGGTTGAATTGAATAATTGAAGTTGCAGAATAATAGATTATTATTATAATAAAAAAAATAACAAAAAAAGAAGCAGAATAATAGAATAATACACAACTGACATGGTAAATATTTACAATTATTGTATATCAAACATTACTTTAAATTTTAAGAGATACTTTTCAGTGTTTTTGAAGCTGTTAAGAGAGTTTTTTGCATTTCAGTAGATTGTTACAGATTCTTTGGTTTCTTGATCTGCTTGGAGTGTTTACTTGGGCTGAGGTGTGAATGTGGCTTGGTTGGTAGCTCATTTGCTTCACACATTGAGTGTCCGGGTTCAATCCCCGGCATGGGTGAAAACATTGGACATGTTTCCTTACACCTGCTATACCTGTTCACCTAGCAGCAAGTAGGTACTTGGGTGTTAGTTACCTTACACCTGCTGCCCCTGTTCAACTAGCAGTAAGTAGGTACTTGGGTACTATTCACCTTACACCTGCTGTCCCTGTTCATCCAGCAGTAAGCAAGTACAGTGGACCCCCGCATAACGATCACCTCCGAATGCGACCAATTATGTAAGTGTATTTATGTAAGTGCATTTGTACGTGTATGTTTGGGGGTCTGAAATGGACTAATCTACTTCACAATATTCCTTATGGGAACAAATTCGGTCAGTACTGGCACCTGAACATACTTCTGGAGTGAAAAAATATCGTTAACCGGGGGTCCACTGTACTACCTTGGTATTAGTCACCTTACAATTGCTGTCCCTGTTCACCTAGCAGTAACTTACACATATTTTACTATGTACGATAATTGTACTCACCTAAATTTGTGTAACTGTACTTATGTGTACCTGTAACTAAATAAATGTACTTACTAATTGCTTCAGGTGATGTTGTTTGGATCGTGAGTGTAATAATTCCGGTGATTTCTGTGTCATTGGTGGCGGCTCCGACCAACCTTGCTGTGATGAATCAAGCTACAGGGAAGAATGTTGTTGTACTTAATAAACAAGTAAGTCTAGCATGTGACTAAGTTGTCAGTGAGGATTTTAAGCAGCTCTGTCGTGGATCTGGATGGTAAGCAGTAACCTGTCTTGTAATGCTCTTCTGTGTATTGGATTTTTTTGTAAATGGAACAGATTGGGTGCATCCAAAATTTAAGAGTATGTACATACTGTGAAAGTCTTTTCCTGCCTTATTATATTTTGGATGCATTTTTTTTTTTTTGCAATTTGTGATGTAAATGGTTTAGAAAACCAACAAGTTGAAGAATGAGACACTTGTAGAACATTAATGGTTTTTTTTTGTGGAAACATTTCTCCAGCCATTGGCTTCTTCAGTCTAATTTTATTTATTTTTTTATTTTATTTATTTTTTATTTAGACATGATACATAGTTATACAAAGAAATATAGTGATTGTGCATACATGCCAGAAGCCCCTTGTATGCAGAGCATTATGAGCAGCTTAAAATTAACTTAAGATAAACTAAGAAATAATATATTCAGTGGTAAAAATTACAGTAAACAACATGAAGTACAAATGAGTATTTTAAATAAGAAACATTAAAGTTGTACAAATTTGTGGCATAACAATGTTTAATTTAATCGAATCAAATCAAGTAAAATCGATGATCTGTAGTGCAGAAACAGGTCATATGGTCATTAGATGAGTTACTGTGCATTCAAGAGAATGGAGTATTCTATTAGGTAATGTGATTAAAAAAACAGTTTGATAGGGTCACAGGTTATACATTTATGAGATTCAGTTATTCAGTATTTATTTAGTTGTGGTTGAGTAAGTGGTTTTCAAGAAGAGTCTTGAATTGATAAACAGACAGTCTTTCTTTTATATTCACAGGTAATGAATTCCAGATTTTTGGGCCTTTTATGTGAATTGAGTTTTTGCATAGCGTGAGATGAACACGAGGAACATCAAAGAGTGATCTGTGCCTTGTGTTAGGGTCATGTGTTCTGTTGAGGTTGGTAAGGAGAAGTTTGAGGGGAGGGTTTATATCCAAGTTTAGTGTTCTATGTATATAGTAGGTACAATAATAAGTATGGATGTTTTGTATGGTGAGTAGGTTTAGAGTTTTGAATATTGGTGGAGTATGCTGCCTGGAGTGGGAATTTGTTATCATTCTGACTGCAGCCTTTTGTTGGGTAATTAATGGTCTGAGATGATTTATTGTTGTTGAGCCCCATGCACAGATTCCATAGGTGAGATAGGGGTAAATGAGTGAGTGATATAGGGCCAGGAGGGCTGACTGTGGAACATAGTACTGTATCTTCGATAGTATGCCTAGGGTCTTGGAGATTTTCTTGGAAAATTGTTGTACACGTGTTTGAAATTTGAGTCTATTATCAAGGTGGATTCCTAAGTGATAGATGATCCGTTTATCATTTATTTATTTTATGTCTTTGCAAACAGTACATTGAGATTTTATATTTACAATAGTGGGTTGCAGTGCAAAGAGAGCCTCTATTATGCCTAGGCATTATGGTCCAACGTAACATTATTGGCTTACAGACTACTTTACACTAAGGATTTTATCATAGTTGCACAGTAGGACTAATTATTTCATAGTTGAACAGTAGATTATTAATTATAAGTGAATTAAATTTGTATAAGACAAAGAATATATTCATATAGTCTAAAATATTTTTTTGTGAAAACAATGGTTCACTTATATTCCTGTAAACAATGGATAAACGGTTCAAAGTGATTGTTGAAGTTATGATGTTGGAGTACATAAGTGAGTATGTGTGTACTGAGTATTTAGCATTTAGTCTAGGGTGATTAAGTGGCTTTTGAGAAGAGTCTTAAACTGATTTTCAGACTGGAGTTTACCTGGAGAGAGTTCCAGGGGTCAACGCCCCCACGGCCCTGTCTGTGACCAGGCCTCCTGCTGGATCAGAGCCTGATCAACCAGGCTGTTACTGCTGGCTGCACGCAAACCAACGTACGAGCCACAGCCCGGCTGGTCAGGTACTGACTTTAGGTGCTTGTCCAGTGCCAGCTTGAAGACTGCCATGGATCTATTGGTAATCCCCCTTATGTATGCTGGGAGGCAGTTGAACAGTCTCGGGCCCCTGACACTTATTGTATAGTCTCTTAACGTGCTAGTGACACCCCTGCTTTTCATTGGGGGGATGTTGCATCGTCTGCCAAGTCTTTTGCTTTCGTAGTGAGTGATTTTCATGTGCAAGTTCGGTACTAGTCCCTCTAGGATTTTCCAGTTGTATATAATCATGTATCTCTCCCGCCTGCATTCCAGGGAATACAGGTTCAGGAACCTCAAGCGCTCCCAGTAATTGAGGTGTTTTATCTCCGTTATGCGCGCCGTGAAGGTTCTCTGTACATTTTCTAGGTCAGCAATTTCACCTGCCTTGAAAGGTGCTGTTAGTGTGCAGCAATATTCCAGCCTAGATAGAAGAAGTGACCTGAAGAGTGTCATCATGGGCTTGGCATCCCAAGTTTTGAAGGTTCTCATTATCCATCCTGTCATTTTTCTAGCAGCTGCGATTGATACAATGTTATGGTCCTTGAAGGTGAGATCCTCCAACATGATCACTACCAGGTCTTTGATGTTGGTGTTACGCTCTATTTTGTGGCCAGAATTTGTTTTGTACTCTGATGAAGATTTAATTTCCTCGTGTTTACCATATCTGAGTACAGTGGACCCCCGCATAACGATATTAATCCGTTCCTGAGAGCTCATTGTTATGCAACATTATCGTTATGCGAATGAATTTTCCCCATAAGAAATAATGGAAATCAAATTAATCCATGCAAGACACCCCAAAGTATGAAAAAAAAAAATTTACCACATGAAATATTAATTTTAATACACACAAACTGAAAAAGGCATGCACAATTACATGACACTTACCTTTATTGAAGATCTGGTGATGATTGATGGGATGGGAGGAGGAGAGAGTCTTAGTGTTTAGAAGGGGAATCCCCTTCCATTAAGACTTGAGGTGTCAAGTCCTTTTCTGAGGTTACATCCCTTCTTCTTTTAATGCCACTAGGACCAGCTTCAGAGTCACTGGACTTCTGTTGCACAACATATCTGTCCATAGTGGCCTGTACCTCTCGTTCCTTTATGACTTCCCTAAAGTGTTTCACAACATTGTCAGTGTAATAGTCACCAGCACGGCTTGCAATAGCTGTGTGAAGGTGATTTTCATCCATAAAGGTTTGCACTTTCAGCCACATTGCACAGATTTCCTTAATCTTTGTAGTAGGCAACTTCTTCAATTTCTCTCTCTCCTCCTCCGAACCAGTTTCCTCAGGTCTGGCCTCTTGCTGTTGAAGTTGATCTAGCAGCTCATCAGTGGTTAGTTCTTCATTGTCCTCCTCCACCAACTCTTCCACATCATCCCCACTAACCTCCAACCCCAAGGACTTCCCCAATGCCATAATTGATTCCTCATCTGGCATAGGATTCCTAGGGTTAGCCTCAAACCCTTCAAAATCCCTTTTGTCTACACATTCTGGCCACAGTTTCTTCCAAGCAGAGTTCAAGGTCCTCTTAGTCACTCCCTCCCAAGCCTTACCTATAAGGTTTACACAATTGAGGATATTAAAGTGCTCTCTCCAAAACTCTCTTAGAGTCAGTTGAGTTTCTGAGGTCACTACAAAGCACCTTTCAAACAGAGTTTTTGTGTATTGTTTTTTGAAGTTTGCAATAACCTGCTGGTCCATGGGCTGCAGGAGAGGAGTGGTATTAGGAAGCAAAAACTTCACCTTAATGAAGCTCATGTCCCCATAAAGTCACTCTGCCACGTCTGTAGGATGACCAGGGGCATTGTCTAATACCAGGAGGCACTTAAGGTCAAATTTCTTTTCAGTTAGGTAATCTTTCACATTGGGGGCAAATGCATGGTGTAACCAGTCATAGAAAAAGTCCCTAGTGAGCCATGCCTTACTGTTTGCCCTCCACAGCACACACAAATTAACCTTGAGGATATTCTTTTGCCTGAATGCTCTGGGAGTTTCTGAGTGATACACTAATAAAGGCTTCACTTTGCAATCATCACTAGCATTGGAACACATCAACAGAGTAAGCCTGTCTTTCATAGGCTTATGTCCTGGGAGTGCCTTTTCCTCCTGAGTAATGTAGGTCCTGCTTGGCATTTTCTTCCAAAACAGGCCTGTTTCATCACAATTAAACACTTGTTCAGGTTTCAGTCCTTCACTGTCTATGTACTCCTTGAATTTCTGCTCATATTTTTCAGCTGCTTTGTGGTCCGAACTGGCAGCCTCACCATGCCTTATCACACTATGTATGCCACTACGCTTCTTAAATCTCTCACACCAACCTTTGCTGGCCTTAAATTCACTCACATCATCACTAGTTGCAGGCATTTTTTTAATTAAATCCTCATGCAACTTCCTAGCCTTTTCACTTACGATCACTTGAGAGATGCTATCTCCTGCTATCTGTTTTTCATTTATCCATACCAATAAGAGTCTATCAACATCTTCCATCACTTGCGATCTCTGTTTCGAAAACACAGTTGAACCTTTGGCAAGAACAGCTTCCTTGATTGCCGTTTTGTTGCCCACAACAGTAGTGATGGTTGATTGGGGTTTATTATACAACCTGGCCAGCTCGGAGACATGCACTCCACTTTCATACTTATCAATGATATCTTTCATCTCTATAGTAATTCGCACCCTTATTGCTGTAGGGTTGGCACTAGAAGCTTTCTTGGGGCCCATGGTCACTTATTTTGCAGATAAAGTCACCAAAAACACTGTAATAATACGAAATGTTCCGATTGTATGCTTGGATGTTACCGCGGAGGCTGGCTTGTAAACAATGCCACTGGCGGAACATGTGAGGCTGGCTCAGGCCACACACATTAGACGCGTCTCGGACGAGCAGCGTTGAGCAGGTTTTTTAGCGGTATGCGAGGCGAAATCTTAGCGATAAAATGTATTGGTATGCGGATTTAACGTTATGTAAGGCCAACGGTATGCGGGGGTCCACTGTAATTGAAATTTCTCATCATTGAACTTCATATTGTTTTCTGCAGCCCACTGAAAGATTTGGTTGATGTCCGCCTGGTGCCTTGCAGTGTCTGCAATGGAAGACACTGTCATGCAGATTCGGGTGTCATCTGCAAAGGAAGACACGGTGCTGTGGCTGACATCCTTGTCTATGTCAGATATAAGGATGAGGAACAAGACGGGAGCGAGTACTGTGCCTTGTGGAACAGAGCTTTTCACCGTAGCTGCCTCGGACTTTACTCTGTTGACTACTACTCTTTGTGTTCTGTTTGTGAGGAAATTATAGATCCATCGACCATCTTTTCCTGTTATTCCTTTAGCATGCATTTTGTGCGCTATTACGCCATGGTCACACTTGTCGAAGGCTTTTGCAAAGTCTGTATATATTACATCTGCATTCTTTTTGTCTTCTAGTGCATCTAGGACCTTGTCGTAGTAATCCAATAGCTGAGACAGACAGGAGCGACCTGTTCTAAAGCCATGCTGCCCTGGGTTGTGTAATTGATGGGTTTCTGGATGGGTGGTGATCTTGCTTCTTAGGACCCTTTCAAAGATTTTTATGATATGGGATGTTAGTGCTATCGGTCTGTAGTTCTTTGCTATTGCTTTACTGCCCCCTTTGTGGAGTGGGGCTATGTCTGTTATTTTTAGTAACTGTGGGATGACCCCCGTGTCCATGCTCCCTCTCCATAGGATGGTAAAAGCTCGTGATAGGATCTTCTTACAGTTCTTGATGAATACGGAGTTCCATGAGTCTGGCCCTGGGGCAGAGTGCATGGGCATGTCATTTGGCATCAGGATAACATCAGATAGGCTTGTGTTAACCAAATTCTGTGGCTCTCTCATAAAAAATTAATTTTGATCTTCGACTCTCAGTCTGGTTAGCGGCTTGCTAAAAACTGAGTCATATTGGGACTTGAGTAGCTCACTCATTTCCTTGCTGTCATCTGTGTAGGACCCATCTTGTTTAAGTAGGGGCCCAATCCTGGACGTTGTTCTCGACTTTGATTTGGCATAGGAAAAGAAATACTTTGGGTTTCTTTCAATTTCATTTATGGCTTTTAGTTCTTCCCGCGATTCCTGACTCCTATAAGATTCCTTTAGCTTAAGTTTGATGCTTGCTATTTCTCTGACCAGTGACTCCCTACGCATTTCAGATATATTGGCCTCCCACTTTATGTTTTTGTTATTGAAGTTGAATTTGGTGAATGCTCCCTCGTGACTAATCTCGTTATGTCGGTCTGGGGCTCCACGCATACATGTCTGAACCTCAATTATGTTGTGATCTGAGTATATTGTTTTTGATATGGTGACATTTCGTATCAGATCGTCATTGTTAGTGAAGATGAGGTCTAGTGTATTCTCCAGTCTAGTAGGCTCTATTATTTGCTGGTTTAAATTGAATTTTGTGCAGAGATTTAAAAGCTCGTGTGTGTGTGAGTTCTCGTCGGAGCTGCCTCCTGGTGTTATTACTGCAACAACATTATTTGCTATATTCCTCCATTTTAGGTGCTTTAAGTTGAAATCCTCCAGGAGCAAGATGTTGGGGGCAGGAGCTGGCAGCTTTTCCAGACAGTGGTCAATTTTTAACAGCTGTTCCTGGAATTGCTGGGACGTTGCATCCGGAGGCTTGTAGACTACCGCAATGACTAGGTTTTGGTTCTCGATCTTTACTGCTAAAACTTCCACTACATCATTTGAGGCATTAAGCAGTTCTGTGCAAACAAGTGACTCTGCGATGTACAGGCCAGCCCCCTCCCTTTTGCCTGTTCACTCTGTCGCATCTGTATAGGTTGTAACTTGGGATCCATATTTCGTTGTCCAAGTGATCCTTTATGTGGGTCTCAGTGAAAGCCGTGAACATTGCCTTTGCCTCTGCAAGCAGTCCACGGATGAAAGGTATTTTGTTGTTTGTTGCTGGCTTTAGACCCTGTATATTTGCAAAGAAGAATGTCATCGGACTGGTGGTATTGTTGGTACTGGGGGGGGATTTTTTTTTCCGGCATTAGTATCTGTATCTGTTGGTTTGGAGTGGAGGCCATCGACTGTGGTTCCACTCCAGGAATGACTGGATTTGGTGTACGATTTCTGCCATTTCCTGCCAGTTTTTTTTCCTTCCTGGCACTAAAAAACCTCTCCCTCTTGAGTGGCTATGGCTACCCAGGTTTTCCGATGGCCTGGATGTTTTGTATCTTTTTGTCCCTTTAGATGGTGTGCCTGGCAATTTAAGTTATAGCACAGTCTTTCCTGTACTGAAGAGGGACACATTTCAGGGTGAAAAAAATTACAGGGTTACTGGGTTACAGCTTACTGGGTTACTTTAATATATTCTCGTAATGAATTCCATATTTTAGGGCCCTTTATGTGCATAGAGTTTTTACACAATGTGATATGGACACGAGGTGTATCAAAAAGAGATCTGTGTCTTGTGTTGTGGTCATGTGTCCTGTTTAAGTTGGTGAGGAGAAGTTTGAGTGAAGGGTTTATATTTGCGTGTATTGTTCTGTGTATGTAGTAGGCACATGAATAAGTATGGATGTTTTAATGGTGAGCAGATTCAAACTTTTGAAATTTGGTGGAGTATGCTGGCGGGAGTGGGAATTCATTATCATTCTTAATGCTGCCTTTTGCTGGGTTATGAGGGGTTTTAGGTGATTAGATGTTTTTGATCCCCATACACAAATTCCATATGTAAGATAAGGGTATATGAGTGTATGGTACAGTGCCAGGAGAGCTGATTGTGGAACGTAGTACCTTATCTTTGATAGTATGCCTACAGTCTTGGAGATTTTCTTGGCAATTTAAAAACATAAGAAAGGAGGAACACTGCAGCAGGCCTGTTGGCCCATACTAGGCAGGTCCTTTACAATCCATCCCACTAACAAAACATTTACCCAACCAAATTTTCAAAACTACCCAAGAAATAAGCTGATAACTCTATCCACCCCTATGCAAGTCCCACTCAAATCCAACCCCTCTCACTCATGCATTTATCCAACCTAAATTTGAAACTACCCAAGGTTTTAGCCTCAATAACCCAACTAGGTAGACTGTTCCACTCATCAACTACTCTATTTCCAAACCAATACTTTCCTATGTCCTTTCTAAATCTAAACTTGTCTAATTTGAATCCATTACTGCAGGTTCTCTCTTGGAGAGATATCCTCAAGACCTTATTCATATCCCCTTTATTAATACCCATCTTCCACTTATACACTTCGATCATGTCTCCCCTCATTCTTCTTCTAGCAAGTGAATGTAATTTAAGAGTCTTCAATCTTTCTTCTTAAGGAAGATTTCTAATGCTATGTAATAATTTAGTCATTCTACGCTGAATGTTTTCTAACGAATTTATGTCCATTCTGTAATATGGAGACCAGAACTGAGCTGGATAATCTAGGTGAGGCCTTACTAATGATGTATAAAGCTGCAGTGGGTTGGTAGATAAGACACATAAGCAACATTTAGGCAACTTTATTCCGAAACGTTTCGCCTATACAGTAGGCTTCTTCAGTTGAGTACAGAAAGTAGGCAGGAGCAGTAGAGATATGAAGATGATGTAATCAGTCCATCACCCTTAAAGTCATAGATTTGAGGTTGTCAGTCCCTCAGCCTGGAGAAGTTCTGTTCCAAAGTCTGGAACTAACTGAAGATCAAGCGACAGTGTGAGACTTAAATACTGTCTGAAGGAGAGGTGCAGAGTAGTAGTAGTAGTAGTAAGAATGTAGCCACTGAGAGGTCATGTCCCTCTCAGATCAAACAATTCTCGAAAAAGTCACTTATGTACAGTTCAGGACATTTATTAAAGGAAACGTTTCGCCACGAGTGGCTTCTTCAGTCCTAATATGAAGTTTGAGTGAAGGGTTTATATTTGCGTGTATTGTTCTGTGTATGTAGTAGGAACATGAATAAGTATGGATGTTTTATTGGTGAGCAGATTCAAACTTTTGAAAATTGGTGGAGTATGCTGGTGGGAGTGGGAATTCGTTATCATTCTTACTGCTGCCTTTTGCTGGATTATTAGGAGTTTTAGGTGATTGGATGTTGATCCCCATGCACAAATTCCATATGTAAGATAAGGGTATATGAGTACAGTGCCAGGAGAGCTGATTGTGGAACGTAGTACCTTATCTTTGATAGTATGCCTACAGTCTTGGAGATTTTCTTGGTGATTTGTTGTATGTGTGTCCGGAACTTAAGGCTACTGTCAAGGTGGATACCTAGGAATTTTCCCTCGGTGAGTCTTGTGACTGATGATCCATTTAGTGTTATGTTAATCGGATCATTTGCAGCTTTGTTTCCAAACTGGATGAAATAGGTTTGATCAGTATTCATGGTAAGTTTATTAGTCATCATCCAGGCAGATATTTTCTGCAATTCGGCATTGACTGTGTTTGCTAGTATGACTGTGTTTGGGTGGGAAAAGACATATGTAGTGTCATCTGCGAATAATATGGGTTTGAGTAGCTCTGATGCATTCGGTAGATCATTGATGTAGAAGAGAAAGAGGAGTGGTCCAAGGATGCTTCCTTGTGGGACTCCTACTGTGATTGGTTGGGTGGAAGAGTTTGCATCATTTGCATACACATGTTGAGTTCTGTTACTAAGGTATGATTTTAGGTAGTTGAGGGAGTGACCTCTTATACCATAGTGCATTAATTTAGAGTACAGCAGTTCATGGTCGACTGTATCGAAAGCTTTACGTAAGTCAATGAAAATGCCCAGCGGGACTTCTTTCTTTTTGGGTGCGGTGTATATTAGTTCTAGCATGTGTATGATAGCATCATTTGTGCTTTTATTATTCCTGAATCCAAACTGACAAGGGTTTAATATGTTGTGTGAGACGAGGTAGGAGTAGATCCGTCTATGAATTAATTTTTCAAAGACTTTAGAGAGCAGTGGTAAGTTAGATATTGGTCTATAGTTATTCAAGTCAGCTTGGTCACCTCCTTTGTGGATTGGAGTGACCCTCACTATTTTGAGGATTGTTGGGAAGGTAGTTGATTCAATGGATTTGTTAAAGAGCATTGCAATAATTGGTGACAATACTTGAGAAGCTTTTTTGTGCATAAAAGCAGGCAAGTTGTTTATGTCTCCTGCCTTGTTTTTAAGGGTGCTTATGATGAGCATAACTTCTATGGGGTTGCTTGGAGCTAGGAATAGCGTACTTGGGTAGGTACCTATGAGGTAGTCTGATGGACGAGTGTTTACGCTTGGTATTTTGTTTCCTAGATTTTTACCTATGGTGGAGAAGAAAACATTGAGTCTGTTTGTTGTTTCAGTAGGTGTGAGTAGGGGTTCATCTGATTTTGTTAGTTTGATTATTTTGTTTTTGGATAACTTTTTAGTTCCAAGAATTTCAGATAGAGTTTTCCAGGTTTTTTTCATATCACCTTTGATGTTATGTAATCTATTTTCATAATACAATTTTTTTAGATCTTCTTATCAGGCTGGTAAGTGCTGACGAGTAGCTTTTGGACTGTTCTCTAGTTATTTGATCCATTCTATACTGTTTTTCATATTTGTGCTTTGTGTTAATGGATTTGAGGATGCTTGGTGTTAGCCAGGGATTATTCAGTCTCTTTGCTGTGATCTGTTTAGTTTTTTGGGGCAATGTTTGTTATAGAGGCTTTGGGCTTTTTTAAGAAAATTATTTATACATTCATTCATATCTGTATGTGTTTTGAGCTCATTTTGCCAGTCGATACAGAGAAGATCACTGGAGCATGAGGAGGAGTTTGAGGTAATCAGTCCCTCAGCCTGGAGTTGATTGATGGACTGAACACATTGACTCCAAGCTGAGGGACTGATTACCTCACACTCATCTTCTACGGTTCTCTGTATAGGACTGAAGAAGCCACTGGCTGGCAACATGTTTCTATAATAAACATTCCCAAATGTTGCACAAGTGTCTCTTTCTTCAACTTCATAAAGGAGCTTTATAAGAGAAGTTACTGTACCACCAACTAATAATGATACATGTCCCAATAAGAGCTTTTATTAGATCATTTTCCCTCTGTGTAGAGCTTTATCATGCTTGTTGATTAAGCTCTACATAAGAAAACTATCTTAACAAAAGCTTATTCTACAACATGTGTTTTTAATTCACTTCAGTGTTGCAACACAGTGCATGTTTTTTTAACCCTTTGACTGTTGCCCATTTCTGAAACTGTCTTCCTATATCAAAAAATTAAAAAATGATGTTTTCTTACCAAAATGTTAGGATTAATTTGCTGAGTGTTTTAATTCTAAAAAAAATTTGTGATTATTACTTACCAAGATATAGAGGCGTAAAGTTGGCAGAAAATGAGCCATGTATGGCAACAGCGGTGAATGCCACTCACTTGATACACTTATGTTTACTCCTACGTGAAGGTGTGTTGTATTTTCCAATATTTTTTTTCCAAGTAACGTATGGCCTGTGAGATCCAAGTAAGGTGCAGTGTACAGTGGACCCTTGGGTAACGATTTTAATCCATTCCAGAGAGCTTGTCCTTAACCGATTTTATCGTTAGCCGAATTAATTATCCCCATAAGAAATAATGGAAATCCAATTAATCCGTTCCAGACACCCGAAAGTATTAAAAAAAAAAAATTCCACATGAAATATACAATTCCCTACTCAGAAAACAATGATACATGAAAGATAAATACTATGTGCAAAATAAATACTACATAAGAATAAATGACACCTACCTTTATTGAAGATTTATTGATGAGTGATGAGATGGGAGGAGGGGAGATGATGGAGGTGTATTATTGTTTGGAAGGGGAATCCCCTTCCATAAGGACTTTAGGTAACAAGTCCTTTTCCGGGGTTACTTCCATTCTTTTTTTAATGCCACTGGGAACAACTTGACAGTCACTGGACCTCTGTCTCACCAAAAATCTGTCCATAAGCCCTGTATCTGGCGTTCATTTACGATTTTCCTAAAATGGGCCACAGCATTGTCATTGTAAAAGTCACCAGCAATGCTTGCAATAGCTGTGTCAGGGTGATGTTCTTCCATAAAGCCTTGCACCTTTGTCCACATTGTACAAATGTCCTTAATCATTGAAGAAGGCAACTTCCTCCATTTTTCTCTCCCCTCTGAAGCAGTTTCCTCATTTGTGATCTTTTGCTGTTGCAGATACTCTTGCAGCTCATCAGTGGTTAGTTCTTCATCATCATCCTCTACCATCTCTTCCACATCCTCCCCACTTACCTCCAATCCCATGGACTTCCCCAATGACACAATAGATTCCACAACTGGTATAGGCTCCTCAGGGTTAGACCCAAACCCTTCAAAATTCCTCTCTTGTACACATTGTGGCCACAATTTTCTCCAAGCAGAGTTCAAAGTCCTGCAAGTCACTCCCTCCCAAGCCTTACCTATAAGATTTATACAACTGAGGATACTAAAGTGATCTTTCCAAAACTCTCTTAGGATCAGTTCAGTGTCTGAGGTCACTTCAAAGCACTTTTGAAACACTGCTTTGGTGTACAGTTTTTTGAAATTTGAGATGACCTGCTGGTCCGTGCGCTTGAGGAGAGGAGTGGTATTAGGAGGCAAAAACTTCACTTTGATGAAGCTCAACTCCCCTGCAATTCGCTCTGGCAAGTCTGGAGGATGACCAGGAGCATTGTCTAATGCCAGGAGGCACTTGAGGTCCAATTTGTATTCCAGGAGGTATTTTTTTCACAGTAAGGCCAAACACATCATAGAACTAATCATGGAAAATGTCCCTAGTGACCCATGCCTTACTGTTTCCCTTCTACATCACACACAAATTAGCCTTGGCGACACTGTTTTTCTTGAACACTATGGGAGTTTCAGAGTGATACATGAGTAAGGGCTTCAATTTACAATCCTCACTAGCATTTCTAAAAAAGCATTAGAGTTAGCCTGTCTTTCATGGGCTTGTGTCCTGGCAGTGCTTTTTCCTCCTGTGCAATGTAGGTCCTGTTTTGCATTTTCTTCCAAAACAGGCCTGTCTTGTCACAATTAAACACTTGCTGGGGTTTTAATTTTTCAGTGTCTATGTACTCCTTGAATTCCTGCACATAATTTTCAGCCGCTTTTTGGTCACAACTGGCAGCCTCATCATGCCTTATCACACTGTGTATGCCACTGCGATTTTTAAATCTCTCAAACCAACCTTTGCTGGCCTTAAATTCACTGACATCACCACTAGTTCCAGGCATTTTTTTAATTAAATTGTCATGCAACTGCTTTGCCTTTTCACATATGATTGACTGTGAAACACTATCTCCTGATAATTGTTTGTTGTTGATCCACACCAGTAACAATCTCTCCACATCTTTGAGTATTTGTGATCTCTGTTTTGTAAGCATGCTTGCACCTTTGCAACAACAGCTTCCTCGATTGTCTTTCTGTTGGCCAAGATAGTAGCGATGGTTGATTAGGGTTTGTTGTACAACCAGACCAGCTCAGAGCCATGCACTCTACTTTCATACTTTGCAATTATCTCTTTCTTCAATTTGATTGTACACCTCACCCTTTTTACCACAGGCTTGGCACTTGAAGCTTTCTTGGGGCCCATGGTGGCTTATTTAGCAGTTATAAGCACCGTGTCTTCCTTTGCAGATGACACCCGAATCTGCATGACAGTGTCTTCCATTGCAGACACTGCAAAGCTCCAGGTGGACATCAACCAAATCTTTCAGTGGGCTGCAGAAAACAATATGAAGTTCAACGATGAGAAATTTCAATTACTCAGATATGGTAAACATGAGGAAATTAAATCTTCATCAGAGTACAAAACAAATTCTGGCCACAAAATAGAGCGAAACACCAACGTCAAAGACCTGGGAGTGATCATGTCGGAGGATCTCACCTTCAAGGACCATAACATTGTATCAATCGCATCTGCTAGAAAAATGACAGGATGGATAATGAGAACCTTCAAAACTAGGGAGGCCAAGCCCATGATGACACTCTTCAGGTCACTTGTTCTATCTAGGCTGGAATATTGCTGCACACTAACAGCACTTTTCAAGGCAGGTGAAATTGCCGACCTAGAAAATGTACAGAGAACTTTCACGGCGCGCATAACGGAGATAAAACACCTCAATTATTGGGAGCGCTTGAGGTTCCTAAACCTGTATTCCCTGGAATGCAGGAGGGAGAGATACATGATTATATACACCTGGAAAATCCTAGAGGGACTAGTACCGAACTTGCACACGAAAATCACTCACTACGAAAGCAAAAGACTTGGCAGACGATGCACCATCCCCCCAATGAAAAGCAGGGGTGTCACTAGCACGTTAAGAGACCATACAATAAGTGTCAGGGGCCCGAGACTGTTCAACTGCCTCCCAGCACACATAAGGGGGATTACCAACAGACCCCTGGCAGTCTTCAAGCTGGCACTGGACAAGCACCTAAAGTCAGTTCCTGATCAGCCGGGCTGTGGCTCGTACGTTGGTTTGCATGCAGCCAGCAGCAACAGCCTGGTTGATCAGGCTCTGATCCACCAGGAGGCCTGGTCACAGACCGGGCCGCGGGGGCGTTGACCCCCGGAACTCTCTCCAGGTAAACTAAAAACAATGGAATAATACAAAATGTATCGAATGTATACATGGAACCATCTGCAGTGGCTTGTAAACAATGGCACACTAGCTGAATGCAGGGCAGCCGAGGCGCGCTCAGGCCGGACGGACAGGCAGATGTGTTCGGGACGATCGTCCTTAACCGGGTTTTTCATCTTTGGCCGCGCCAATGTTTTTGCGCTACAATGCATCACTATCCAATTTTATCACTAGCTGATGTCATTGTTACCCGAGGGTCCACTGTACATATATACACTCGTATGCAACACAATAACCGCACAAACATTATTATCATAACAGTGGACCCTCGGCTAACACTTTTAATCCGTTCCAGAGAGCTAGCCTTTAACCGATTCAGCCTTTAACCGATTTAGCCTTTAACCGAATTAATTTTCCCCATAAGAAATAATGGAAATCCAATTAATCCGTTTCAGACGCCTAAAAGTATTAAACTAAATAATTTTTTTACATGAAATATAGATTTTCCTACACAGAAAACAATGATACATGAAGAATAAAACAATAATAACATCACACTTACCTTTATTGTGAACTTGTTGGTGAGTGATGAGGTGGGAGGAGGGAAGAGGATGAAGGTGTTCTATTGTTTGGAAGGGGAATCCCCTTCCATAAAGACTTCAGGTAACAAGTTCTTTTCTGGCTTGTGTCCTGGGAGTGCCTTTTCCTCCTGAGTAATGTAGGTCCTGTTTGGCATTTTCTTCCTAAACAGACCTGTTTCATCACAGTCGAGCACTTGAACAGCCTCTATGTACCCCTTAAAGTCCAGCACATATTTTTCAGCTGCTATTTTGTCAGAACTGGCAGCCTCACCATGCCTTATCATACCATACCACCATCACAACCACTACCACCCTCTACCACCATCACTACCACCCTCTACCACCATCGCTACCACCATGGCTACCACCTGCTACAACTACAACCCTCTACCACCATCACTACCACTCTCCACCACCATCACAATCACTACCACCCTCTACCACCACCACTACAACCCTCTACTACCATCACTACCACCCTCTACCACCACCACTACAACCCTCTACTACCATCACTACCACCCTCTACCATCATCACTACCACCATCACAATCGCTACCACCCCCTACCACCACCACTACAACCCTCTACCACCATCACAACCACTACCATCCTCTACCACCATCACAATCACTACCACCCTCTACCACCACCCTCTTCCACCATCATTACCACCCTCTACCACCATCACTACCACTATCACAATTGCTACCACCCTCTACCACCATCATAATTGCTACCACCCTCTACCACCATCACTACCACCCTCTACCACCATTGCTACCACCCTCTTCCACCATCACTACCACCACCACTACCACCCTTTACCACCATCACAACCACTATGACCCTCTACCACCACCACTACAACCTTCTACCACCATCACTACCACCCTCTATCACCATCACAACCACAACCACCCTCTAACCACCACCACTTTCATATTTTTCTACAAACTTTTTCTTAAATTATATGTGTTTCTCACATTCTTTACCAAAGGGCTGGCACTAGAAGCTTTCTTGGGGCCCATGGTGGCTTATTTAGCAGTTACAAGCACCAAAAAGAATGGATTAATACAAAATATATCGCATATACACGCAGAATCATCCTCACTAGCTTTGTAAACAATGGCACACTTGCTGGTACACGGAGTGAGTGGTCTGGCTCGCTCAGGGCTCCGTGCCGACACATTCAGGACGACAGCTCTTAACCGAGTTTTTTGGTGTTAGCCAAATTTGGCATGCAGGCATTAGCCGAGGGTCCACTGTATATTCTTTATGAAACTTGTTTACACAAACCAGTTATACAAAAAAAATTTTATTATTATTGTTCTATAATATATATACAAATGTACAGTCACTGGACATGTTCTTAGAAGTTCTGCAGCTTGTGGAACTCTTTAAAACATTGTTTCATACACAATGGTGTTTACACTCCTTACACATAAAATGAGTGTCTCTGCATTTTTGTGGGCTTTTTTTTATATGCACAAACAAGATGCCTCGTCTAAGCAGTTTTCTTCAAAGTATTAGCAGACAGTTGTGTTAGGTAGTTATCCTAGGTAAATGGTCGTGTGTCATCATTCCTTCCTTCCTTCCTACCTACCTATTTTTCTTTCTTTCTTCACTCTTTCTTCATTCTTTCTTCTTTCTTTCTCTCTTCATTCTTTCCTTCTTCATTCTTTCTTTATTCATTCTTTTTCTCTTCATTCTTTCCTTCTTCATTCTTTCCTTCTTCATTCTTTCTTTCTTCATTCTTTCTTTGTTTCTTTCTTTCTTTGTTTCTTTCTTCAGTCTTTTCTCCCTTCCTTCCTTCTGGTATCTATAATATATATACACATATATAGTCAATGGACACTTTCATAGAACTGCTATTAGCTTCAGGAGGGAGCTTGGTGTGTGTGTGTGTGTGTGTGTGTGTGTGTGTGTGTGTGTGTGCATGTGTGTGTTTGTGTTTGTGTGTGTTTGTGTGTGTTTGTGTGTGTGTGTGTGTGTGTGTGTGTGTGTGTGTGTGTACATGTACTCACCTAATTGTGGTTGCAGGGGTCGAGACTCAGCTCCTGGCCCCGACTCTTCACTGATCGCTACTAGGTCCTCTCCCTCTCTGCTTCCTGAGCTTTGTCATACCTCTTCTTAAAACTATGTATGGTTCCTGCCTCCACTACTTCACTTGCTAGGCTATTCCACTTCCTGACGACTCTATGACTGAAGAAATACTTCCTAACGTCCCTGTGACTCGTCTGAGTCTTCAGCTTCCAGTTGTGACCCCTTGTTTCTATGTCCCCTCTCTGGAACATCCTATCTCTGTCCACCTTGTCTATTCCCCGCAGTATCTTGTATGTCGTTATCATGTCTCCCCTGACCCTTCTGTCCTCCAGTGTCGTCAGTCCGATTTCCCTCAACCTTTCCTTGTACGACATTCCCCTGAGCTCTGGGACTAGCCTTGTTGCAAACCTTTGTACTTTCTCTAACTTCTTGACGTGCTTGACCAGGTGTGGGTTCCAGACTGGTGCTGCATACTCCAGTATGGGCCTAACATACACAGTGTACAGTGTCTTGAACGATTCCTTATTAAGGTATCGGAACACTATTCTCAGGTTTACCAGGCGCCCGTATGCTGCAGCAGTTATTTGGTTGATGTGTGCCTCCGGTGACGTGCTCGGTGTTATGGTCACCCCAATGTCTTTCTCCCTGAGTGAGGTCTGTAGTCTTTGTCCACCTAGCCTATACTCTGTCTGCGGTCTTCTTTGACCCTCCCCAATCTTCATGACTTTGCATTTGGCAGGGTTGAATTCGAGAAGCCAGTTTCTGGACCACATGTCCAGCCTGTCCAGGTCTCTTTGCAGTCCTGCCTCATCCTCGTCCGATTTAATTCTTATCAACTTCACATCTGCGAATAGGGACACTTCAGAGTCTATTCCTTCCATCATGTCGTTCGCATATATCAAAAATAGCACTGGTCCTAGAACTGACCCCTGTGGGACCCCGCTCGTCACAGGCGCCCACTGTGATACCTCTTCACGTACCATGACTCGTTGTTGCCTCCCTGTCAGGTATTCCCTAATCCATTGCAGTGCCCTCCGTTATATGCGCCTGATCCTCCAGCTTCTGCACTAATCTCTTGTGGGGAATTGTGTCAAAGACCTTCCTGCAGTCTAGGAAAACGCAATCAACCCACCCCTCTCTCTCGTGTCTTACTTCTGTTACCTTGTCATAAAACTGCAGAAGGTTTGTGACACAGGATTTGCCTTCCATGAACCCATGCTGGTTTTCATTTATAATCTTGTTCCGTTCCAGGTGTTCCACCACTCTCCTCCTGATAATCTTCTCCATGACTTTGCACACAATACATGTCAGAGACACAGGTCTATAGTTTAGTGCCTCATTTCTGTTTCCTTTCTTAAATATGGGGACTACATTTGCTGTCTTTCATTTCTCAGGTAGTTGCCCAGTTTCAAAGGATGTGTTGAAGATTGTGGTAAGGGGCACGCACAGCATCTCTGCTCCTTCTTAAAGGACCCATGGGGAGATGTTGTCCGGTCCCATCGCCTTTGAGGTATCAAGGTCACTTAGCAGCTTCTGCACCTCCTCCTCGGTTGTTCGTATGTCATCCAACACTTGTTGGTATATTCCCTCTTGATGTTCCCTTCTGTGCTGTCTTCCCAAAGCCCTTCCTGTCTCTATTGTAAAAACTTCCTTAAATTTCCTGTTTAGCTCCTCACATACCTCCTGATCATTTCTTGTGAGGTCTCAACCTTCTGTCCTCAATCTGATCACCTGGTCTTTGACTGTTGTCTTCCTCCTGATGTGGCTATACAACAGTTTCGGGTCAGTCTTGATTTTCGATGCTGTGTTATTTTCATGCAATCGCTGGGCCTCCCTCCTTACCTGTGCAACTCGTTCCTGGCTCTGCGACTGATCTCCCTATTTTCATGTGTTCTCTGCCTTCTGTACTTTTTCCATTCTCTATTGCACTTTGTTTTTGCCTCCTTACACCGTCGGGTAAACCAGGGGCTCGTTCTGGTCTTCCCATTGTTTCTGTTGCCCTTGGGAATAAACCTTTCCACTGCCTCCTTGCATTTCGTTGTTATATACTCCATCATTTCATTTACTGGCTTTCCTGCCAGTTCTCTGTCCCACGGAACCTCCTGCTAGAAGTTCCTCAACCCTATGTAGTCCCCTCTTTTATAGTCAGGCTTTTCCCATTCAACTCCTGTTACTCTCTCCACTTGCAACTCTACTATGTATTCAAAGCACAGAACCACGTGGTCACTAGCTCCTAGGGGACTCTCATATGTGATGTCCTCAATGTCTGAACTGCCCAGGGTGAACACAAGGTCCAATCTTGCTGGTTCATCTTCCCCTCTCACTCTGGTAGTCTCCTTAACATGTTGGTGCATGAGGTTTTCCAGCACTACGTCCAACATCTTGGCTTTCCATGTTTCGGGACCCCCATGTGGCTCCAGGTTTTCCCAGTTAATCTCCCTGTGGTTGAAATCCCCCATAACCAGCAACTTTGCTCTGCTGGAGTGAGCTCTTCTTGCCACCTCAGCAAGTGTGTCCACCATTGCTCTGTTGCTCTCTTCATATTCCTCTCTTGGCCTCCTGCAGTTCTGTGGTGGATTATACATCACTGCAATGACCACCTTGTGCTCCCCAGACTGAAGTGTACCTACTATGCAGTCTCTTTCTCCCGTCTCGTCTATGCCTCCCATTTTCTCGAATTTCCATCTGTTTTTTACGAGCAGAGCAACCCCGTCTCCCCCTCTGCCCCTTCTATCTTTCCTCATGATCTGGTATCCTGGTGGGAAGATTGCATCTGTTATTGTCTCCGTGAGTTTTGTTTCTGTAACTGCTATGAAGTCTGGGGACTTCTCATTGATTCTTTCTTGCCATTCCTCATGTTTATTCGTTAATCCATCCTCATTTGTGTACCAAACCTTCAGCTTCTGTTCTAATACTGTAACTGTGGTGCGGGGGGTGGGAACAGAGGGATCGGTGTGTGATGGTTGGTTTGGATTGTTCAGTTGCCTTGGGGGTGTCATGGCTGGAGTCCTTCTGCAGGTGTTTCTGGGGGGTGTGCTTGTCCTTCCACTTGTTCCTGGGTTATTCTGCTCTCCTTTTTCATTTCCTCCCATTTCTCCTTTCGTTTTTGAACTCTCTTTCATCATATTCCTTTCCTCCTGTGTTCTGTCTCGATAGAGGTACACACTCATGAACTCCTGCTTGCCTCTCAGCCACGCTTTCTCCTGCAGGATCAGGGTTTGGGTTGATTCTGCCTTGAAAATTACTTTGAGAGGCCGATTCCTTTTCTTTGTGAACCACCTGATTCTCCGAAAATTTGCCACCGGGGTCATGTGTGTGTGTGTGTGTATGTACTCACCCATTTGTACTCACCTATTTGTGGTTGCAGGGGTCGAGTTATAGCTTCTGACCCTGCCTCTTCACTGATTGCTACTAGGTCCTCTCTCTCCCTGCTCCATGAGCTTTATCATACCTCGCCTTAAAACTATGTATGGTTCCCGCCTCCACTACTTCACTTTCTAGGCTATTCCACGGCTTGACTACTCTATGACTGAAGAAATACTTCCTAACATCCCTTTGATTCATCTGAGTCTTCAACTTCCAATTGTGACCTCTTGTGTCTGTGTCCCATCTCTGGAACATTCCGTCTTTGTCCACCTCGTCTATTCCGCGCAGTATTTTATATGTCGTTATCATGTCTCCCCTGACCCTCCTGGCCTCCAGTGTCATCAGGCCGATTTCCCTCAACCTTTCTTCATAGGACAATCCCCGTAGCTCTGGGACTAGTCTTGTTGCAAACCTTTGCACTTTCTCTAATTTCTTGACGTGCTTGACTAGGTGTGGATTCCAAACTGGTGCTGCATACTCCAGTATGGGCCTGACGTAAATGGTATACAGAGTCTTGAACGAATCCTTACTGAGGTATCGGAACGCTATCCGTAGGTTTTCCAGGCGCCGGTATGCTGCAGCAGTTATCTGATTGATGTGCGCCTCAGGAGATATGCTCAGTGTTATACTCACCCCCAGATCTTTTTCCTTGAGTGAGGTTTGCAGACTTTGGCCATCTAAACTATATTGTGTCTGCAGTCTTCTTTGCCCTTCCCCAATCTTCATGACTTTGCATTTTGCAGGGTTAAACTCAAGGAGCCAGTTGCTGGACCAGGCTTGTAGCCTGTCCAAGTCTCTTTGTAGTCCTGCCTGATCCTCATCCAATTTGATTCTTCTCATTAACTTCACATCATCCGCAAACAAGGACACTTCTGAGTCTATCCCTTCCGTTATGTCATTCACATATACCAAGAACAGCACAGGTCCTTGGACTGACCCTTGTGGAACCCCGCTTGTCACAGGCGCCCACTCTGACACCACGTCACGTACCATGACTCGTTGTTGCCTCCCTGTCAGGTATTCTCTGATCCATTGCAGTGTCTTTCCTGTTATGTGTGCCTGATCCTCTAGCTTTTGCAGTAACCTCTTGTGAGGAACTGTGTTGAAGGCCTTCTTACAGTCCAAAAAAATGCAGTCGATCCACCCCTCTCTCTCTTGTCTTACTTCTGTCACCTTGTCATAAAACTCTAGTAGGTTTGTGACACAGGATTTTCCCCTCCTGAAACCATGCTGGTTGTCAATTATACACTTGTTTCTTTCCAGGTGCTCCACCACTCTCCTCCTGATGATCTTCTCCATGACCTTGCATACTATACACATTAGTGATACAGGTCTGTAGTTTAGTGCCTCTTGTCTGTCTCCCTTTTTAAAAATTGGGACTACATTTGCCATCTTCCATACCTCGGGGAGTTGCCCAGTTTCAAATGATGTGTTGAAGATCTTTGTTAATGGTACACACAATATCTGTGTGTGTGTGGGGGGGACTCCTAAATATGCTGAGTCAGGGTGTGGCAGCTGTCAAAATGACATATTACCATCACTCACTACCCTTACTGCCTGTCAGCACCCATGGGGTCCCATGCCTCCTTCCCTACCGTCCTTCCTTCCATTATTTCTTTCTTTCTTTCTTTCTTTTTCTTCCATTCTTTCTTTTTCTTTTTCTTTCTCTTTCTTCCTCCTACTTTCTCTTTCTTTCTCCTTCTTTCTCTTTCTTTCTTTTTCTTTTTCTTTCTTTCTTCCTTTCTTCTGGTGTCCTGGGGATTGCTTTTGCTGCTTTTCCTCAAAACCATGAAATTCATCATCACTGACACTTCCATCAGTGTTCGAGCGATCACTTGGGAAGAGAAGAGGCCCAGATTCACCAGGGAGTCACATATTTCATACCACTAGGCATGCTGAACAAGGACTACTGAAATGGCATTCCCATCATTCACTGCTTGGAGCAGGATTTTTTTTATATAGTGCATGCCGCACAGACCCATTCTCTCATATCCAGGCCAAAATTTACCTTCCACAGGTAATCTGAGTGAGCTGAGCTCATGACATAGCACTACATGAGGGACCCCGGCCTCTGTGATGTAGTTCTTTGTGAGGGATAGTTAACCCTTTGACTGTTTCGGTCGTATATATACGTCTTAGGAGCCACCGTGTTTGACGTACAGTGGTCCCTCAATTATCGTCCATAATCCGTTCCTGGAAGTGGGACTATTATCGAAATAGACGATTTTCGAATCAATTTTCCCCATACGAAATAATGTAAATACAATTAATCCGTTCCTGACACCTAGAAGTATTAAAACAAAACAATTTTTTACATGAAATATAGATGTAGTGCATAAACAATACAATGGCACATGATGAATGAAGCATTAACAGCATAACACTTACCTTTATTGGCGATTCTTCTTAGTGTATGGAAGACTGGAGGAGGAGAGAGATTGAATTACTGTTTGGAAGGGAAATCCCCTTCCATCAACACCTCAGGTACCAAGTGCTTTTCTGGGGTTACTTCTCTTCTCTGTTTCTTAATGCCACTAGGACCAGCTTGAGAGTCACTGGGGTCCTGTCTCACAAAAAATCTGTCCAGAGAGCTCTGCTTCTGGCATCTCTTTAAAACTTCCCTAAAATGGGCCAAGACTCTGTCATTGTACAAGTTGCCGATATGGCTTGCAACATCCTTCTCAGGGTGATGTTTCTCCATAAATCTTTCCATCCTACCCCACATTTCAAAAAAATCTCCTTAATTTCTGAAGAAGGCACCTTCTTCCATGTCTCTTCCTCCTCTGCAGCAAGATTCTGAGCTGCGATCTGTTGCTCTTCCTGCTGAAGCTCTTGCAGCTCCTCAGTGGTTAGCTCTTCGTTGTGGTCCTCCACCAACTCTTCCACATCCTCCAAACTCACATCCAACCCAATGGAACTCCCAATGCCACAATAGATTTCACAACTGACATAGGCTCATCAGGGTCAGCCCCAAACTCTTCAAAATCCCTCTTGTGGACGCAATCTGGCCACAGTTTTCTCCAAGCAACAACAGCTTCCTTGATTTCCTTTTTCTTTGCCATGATGAAAGGTATGGTTGTATGGGGTTTGTTATACATCCTTGCCAGTTCGGCCACACGTACACCACTTTCATATTGTTCAATGATGTTTTTCTTAAATTCAATCGTGTTTCTCACCTTCTTTACCAAAGGCTTGGCACTAGGAGCTTTCTTTGGAGCCATGGTAGCTTATTTAGTACTTGCAAGCACTAAAATGAATTGAATATTATAAAATATTTCGTATGAACACGTGAGCGGATCGTCGCTCACTGGTAAACAATGGCACACTGGCTGGGAAGGGAGGCCGAGGTGGCTCAGAGCCGTGAGTATGCGTCCAGGAAGAAAGACGATTAGCGAGTTAACGGACCATTTACGAGCCAATGTTTAAACGAAATAACGGGACTATTTCCGAAATGGACGACTTTCAGGCCAGACGAATATTGAGGGACCACTGTATATATACTCAAAAATTCTAGCGGCTTCAGATCAAGCAGGAGGAAGCTGGTAGGCCCACATGTGAGAGAATGGGTCTGTGTGGTCAGTGTGCACCATATAAAAAATTCTGCAGTACGCAGTGCATAATGAG